>NC_041384.1:120546418-120564830 GCF_002162155.2 Triticum dicoccoides | reverse complement strand
GTATATAAAGTGGCGGGGGCGGCGACTTAGAGGAGGGGCAAGGTGCGGCGGAGGCGGAGTCCAACTCGGACTCCGGTCCGAGTGGCGGCGTCGGCCTGGCGCGGCTGGGCCTTAGGCCCAGTCAGCGCGGATTTTTTTTAAAAAACTTCGCCGACCAAAATAAAATCCTAGAAAAAAAATAAAAACCTAAAAATGCCAAAACAATTTTTCACCATCTAAATAAAATATTTAGAACAAGATGAACATTTTCTTGGTCCTAAAATGCAATTTTGAAAAACATGCAATTTTTCTAATGAAAATAAAATCCGAATAAAATCCAATAAAAATCAATTTAATGATTTTAATATTTTTCCTCCAATATTTCATTTATTTTGTAGAAGTCATATTATCTCCTCTCTTTAATTTTTAATGTGAAATATTTTTCAGAGAGAAATAATTAAAATCAAATCCTCTTTTCATTATTTGATAAAAGAATCAAATATGAAGACCGGGAAATCCCCAACTCTCTCCGAGGGTCCTTGAGCTGCTTAGGATTTCAAGGATTACGGAACGGAAAAGCAATAAAACATGATATGCATGGATGATCTATGTATAATATTCCAAATTGAAAATTTGGGATGTTACAGGAGGCATGCTATCCTCATAATAAATTTGCTCATCAAAACTTGGGAGGCTAAAAATATCATCTTCATTAAACATAACATCCCCAAGCTTGGGACAAACATTAATTGCAGCAAATATATTCTCAAAAACATCATCTTCTTCAAACATAGCATCCCCAAGCTTGGGCCTTTTCATATCATAAGCATAATCACTCTCATCATCAATAGTATGGATAGCACCAATAGTATAGCAATTATCATATTCTTCCAAGCAAGTGTCAAAAAGATTTTCAAGATCATAAGAAGTATCATTATCTTCCCAATCATAATCATCACAACAAGCAATAGGCATAACGAGATCATCATCAATTGCATCATCTTCCACAATTATTTTTGATTTATTTTCATGAGGCACAACAGTAATAGGAGCAGCATTATTTGGGAGAGATATCTTTTTACCTCTATTCCTTTTTCTTTTCTTCTTCTTCACCACATCATGTGTGGGTTCAATCCTCTTTTTGGAGCTCCTTATTAATGAGATTGGTTGAATAGAAGGCTCCTCCTCATTACCTGATTCATCATAAGAAATAATATGAGGATATTGGGAAGTCTCTTCCCTTTCATTAATATTCTCTTCATCTTCTATTTGTTTTCTTTTCTTCATATAATTGGAAATATAAGGATTTTCAATGCAATTCACCGCACAATACATATAAATTTCTTCTAGATCAATATCGAGGAATTTCTCGAGGTTATATTCTGGAATAATCTTAGTTTGGCGTTTCATTTCTTCATAACCCAAAAGCAACCTGAGTTCATTATAATGTGCAAGGGAAATCAAGTCATCACAATTTTTGGACACGATTCGATCATGAAACAATTTGCATTTGATATTTAAATGACCATGTTCATTGCAAAGTTCACAAGTATGGCTAAGAAATTTAGTTTCTAAATGCTTATGCCTCTTGCAATATCTATCTTTCCTATTTGGTGTGTACTTGCAACCATTTAGTTTCTAAATGTTTATGCCTCTTGCAATATCTATCTTCCCTATTTGGTGTGTACTTGCAAACCCAATGCACTCCACAAAAATTGACATGTTTATAGGAGACATTTTCATCATAACTAGTGCGATCATCATTAGTACTATGGATATTCAAGTAGTTCATACTAACAACATTGCAATCATGCTCATCATTCAAATATTTAGTGCCAAAAATTTTATAGACTTCTTCTTCTAGCACTTGAGCACAATTTTCCCTTCCATCATTCTCACGAAAGATATTAAAAAGATGAAGCGTATGAGGCAAACTCAATTACATTTTTTGTAATTTTCTTTTATAAACTAAACTAGTGCAAAAGCAAGAAACTAAAAGATTCGATTGCAAGATCTAAAGATATACCTTCAAGCACTCACCTCCCCGGCAACGGCGCTAGAAAAGAGCTTGATGTCTACTACACAACCTTCTTCTTGTAGACGTTGTTGGGCCTCCAAGTGCAGAGGTTTGTAGGACAATAGCAAATTTCCCTCAAGTGGATGACCTAAGGTTTATCAATCCGTGGGAGGCATAGGATGAAGATGGTCTCTCTCAAGGAACCCTGGAACCAAATAACAAAGAGTCTCTTGTGTCCCCAACACACCCAATACGATGGTAAATTGTATAGGTGCACTAGTTCGGCGAAGAGATGGTGCTACAAGTGCAATATGGATGGTAGATATAGGTTTTTGTAATCTGAAAATATAAAAACAGCAAGGTAAATAATGATAAAAGTGAGCGCAAACGGTATTGCAATGCGTTGAAACAAGGCCTAGGGTTCATACTTTCACTAGTGCAAGTTCTCTCAACAATAATAACATAATTGGATCATATAACTATCACTCGACATGCAACAAAGAGTCACTCCAAAGTCACTAATAGCGGAGAACAAATGAAGATATTATGGTAGAGTACGAAACCACCTCAAAGTTATCCTTTCTGATCGATCTATTCAAGAGTCCGTACTAGAAGAACACCTTAAGACAAAAATCAACCAAAACCATAATGTCACCTACATACTCCAATGTCACCTCAAGTATTCGTGGGTATGATTATACGATATGCATCACACAATCTCAGATTCATCTATTCAAACCAACACAAAGTACTTCAAAGAGTGCCCCAAAGTTTCTACCGGAGAGTCAAGACGAAAACGTGTGCCAAACCCTATGCATAGGTTCATGGGCAGAACCCGCAAGTTGATCACCAAAACATACATCAAGTGGATCAATAGAATACCCCATTGTCACCACGGGTATCCCACGCAAGACATACATCAAGTGTTCTCAAATCCTTAAAGATTCAATCCGATAAGATAACTTCAAAGGGAAAACTCAATCCATTACAAGAGAGTAGAGGGGGACAAACATCATAAGATCCAACTATAATAGCAAAGCTCGCGATACATCAAGATCATTTCACCTCAAGAACACGAGAGAGAGAGAGAGAGAGAGAGAGAGAGAGAGAGAGAGATCAAACACATACTACTGGTACATACCCTCAGCCCCGAGGGTGAACTACTCCCTCCTCGTCATGGAGAGACCCAGGATGATGAAGATGGCCACCGGTGAGGGTTCCCCTCTCCGGCAGGGTGCCGGAACAGGGTCCCGATTGGTTTTTGGTGGATACAGAGGCTTGCGGCGGCGGAACTCCCGATCTATTATGTTCCCTGAAGTTTTTAGGGTATATGGATATATATAGGAGGAAGAAGTACGTCAGTGGATCTCCTGGTTGTCCACGAGGCAGGGGTGCGCGCCCAAGGGGATGGGTGCGCCCCCCACCCTCGTGGGCAGCCCGTGACTCTTCTGGTCCATCTCCGATACTCCGTGGGCTTCTTCTGGTCCAAAAATAAGTTCCGTGAAGTTTCAGGTCAATTGGACTCCGTTTGATTTTCCTTTTCTGCGATACTCTAAAACAAGGAAAAAAACAGAAACTGGCACTGGGTTCTAGGTTAATAGGTTAGGCCCAAAAATCATATAAAATAGCATATAAATGCATATAAGACATCCAAGGTTGATAATATAATAGCATGGAACAATCAAAAATTATAGATACATTGGAGATGTATCAGGGGCCCGCAGCCTCCC
Organism: Triticum dicoccoides; assembly: GCF_002162155.2. Classification (NCBI taxonomy): domain Eukaryota; kingdom Viridiplantae; phylum Streptophyta; class Magnoliopsida; order Poales; family Poaceae; genus Triticum; species Triticum dicoccoides. The sequence goes on along the minus strand of NC_041384.1, from coordinate 120,561,104 downwards.
CTCTCTCTTTCCCCTAAAGCCCAATAAGGCCCATTGTCGGTGTCAAAACCGGCGGATCTCGGGTAGGGGGTCCCGAACTGTGCGTCTAGGCTGGATGGTAACAGGAGGCAGGGAACATGATGTTTTACCCAGGTTCGGGCCCTCTTGATGGAGGTAAAACCCTACGTCCTGCTTGATTAATATTGATGATATGGGTAGTACAAGAGTAGATCTACCACGAGATCAAGGAGGCTAAACCCTAGAAGCTAGCCTATGGTATGATTGTTGTGTATGGAGTTGATTGCCTACGGACTACAACCCTCCGGTTTATATAGACACCGGATAGGGTTAGGGTTACACAGAGTCGGTTACAATGGTAGGAGATCTTGAATATCCGCATCGCCAAGCTTGCCTTCCACGCCAAGGAAAGTCCCATCCGGACACGGGACGAAGTCTTCAACATTGTATCTTCATAGTCCAGGAGTCTGGCTGAAGGTATAGTCCGGCTATCCGAACACCCCCTAATCCAGGACTCCCTCAGTAGCCCCTGAACCAGGCTTCAATGACGACGAGTCCGACACGCAAATTGTCTTCGGCATTGCAAGGCGGGTTCCTCCTCCAAGTCCTTCATAGAAGATTGTAAACACCAAGAGTAGTGTCCGGCTCTGCAAAATAAGTTTCCACATATTGCCATAGAGAGAATAATATTAACACAAATCAAATCTGCCGACGTATTCCGCAGTGCGTCATCACACTACAGCCAAGTCCTTCACTCGAATCGTTTTCCCTTTTCCACCTCAGCATGTTTTGCGAGGCAGTTTCCTTGGCATGTCTTGTCAAAGCAGAGATCGTGTGGCCCCCTTTTACGGGATTCTCATCAATATAGACGTGGGTAACCCAATCGTGCCTGTTAGCATGTTTTCTCGATTAAAGGCGAGTCCCAAACGGTTACGGGGAGGACTCCTGGTATTCCACCTCTTATAAAGAGACCAGGGCCTTACTCCTTTTCTCCAATATCAAAACAAGTTCGCCCGTCTCCTCGAGTTCCAACACCCTAGGCTCCAGATTCCGGGTGCCTCAGACCTTCGACAATGTCCAGTTCCGACCTTCAAGGCCGATGGATTCCCTCCTCCGTCACGGAGGAGGACGTGCTAAAGTTGAGAGAGGCTAAGTTCTTGACCGCCGAAATTCCGCACAGGTTGCCTGCTCAAAGGCAGGCTATCCCCAGTCCCCAGCCCGGCGAGAGCGTGGTGTTCGTGTCTCACTTCCTTCGAGGGTTAGGCTTCCCGATGGATCCCTTTGTGAGGGGACTGCTGTTTTATTACGGGCTGGAATTCCACGACTTAGCTCTGGAGTCCATCCTCCATATCTCCTCATTTATCGTTGTATGCGAAGCGTTCCTCCGTGTTACCCCTCACTTCGGAATATGGCTCAAGACTTTCAAAGTGGAGCCGAAGATGATCAAGGGACGGCACGCAGAGTGCGGAGGCGCTGTTATAAGCAGAAATGCTGATGCTCCATGGCCCGAGGGCTCTTTTCAAGAGGAGCTGGGATTGTGGCAACGAGAGTGGTTTTATATCACCGCTCCCCGGAGCGCCAAGTGGGTGGCGCTTCCTGCCTTTCGCTCGGGTCCCCCACCACGGCTAGCATCATGGGTTAACTGAGGGTTAGATTGGGGTTTGCCCAAAGACGTGCCCCTATTATAGGGCCGAATTAAGGATCTCTTGGAAGGAGACCTCAGCTTGGTCAAGGTGACGCAGGTTATGCTGATTCGCCGAATATTGCCCGGCAAACGTTGCCCCCTTCGCCTGTGGGAGTTTAATCCAGAGGGACCGCGTGCTCTCCAGAACTTTATGGGTGCAACGCCCACGGAGATGTATAGACTGTTCTTCGGATCACAAGAGATGTGTCCGGATTTAACCGAGGACGCAGGCCTAAGCTGCAATCGCTCGGATACTCAAGTAAGCAACCTTGTGGCTGGACCTTCTATCCGTATAATTGTCATAAACTTGCCCCTAAAAGAGCCGTCCTTTTAAAACAGGAGTGGATAGCGAAGGCAAAGCTGATCAGGTGTCCGGCTCCCCTTCCTGAAACCAGGCCGGATCCCGTGCTGGTCAGGATGCTGGAGATAATACCTTTAGAGGGGGAGGACAAGGAAGCTATGGCCTCCTCGAAGGAGGCTGCTCCGAAGGGAGGAACCGACAATTCCTCTCCTAAGGGGAAGAAGAGAGCCGCCTCTGACGACCCGGAAACCATGGTCTCGAAACGGGGGAGAAAATCCTCGTCAGAGGGTCCGACACCGGGGAGTTCCTCTGCCGGACTATGCCCTCAAGGGGATCAGCCCTCCAGCGAGCCGTAAGTGGAGAAAAGATTTTCCTTTTGAGGGATGAGGGAAGTCCTTGATTTATATCTGAGAAGATTAACCAAACCTTTATCTTGCAGCTCGGACCTCAGCCCTTCTCAGCAGAGCTCGTCTTTGGGGGATCTCCTTCCGGAGATGATGGAGAGCGGGACGCCTCCCCCTGCCATCCCGCCTAGCGAGGCGAGCGACCCTGATGTGTCGTCGCGGAGGGTTTCTCCGAATCCGACGGGGGCGGAAGGTAGCTATGCGGCCCCCCAAGGTTCTCCGTGTCCGGCCTTCGAAAGAGGTCATGGGACGAGCCTGACACCGTCTGGTGCTCGGCCGGAGGAGCTAAAGATTCTACTGGGGCGATCTTCTATCTCAGAGGAGCACCGCGCATTGATGGGCACGCTGATTGAAAGGATTTCATCCGCAGAGAGCGGATTGTATGAGGCCGTCAAAAGTTTACTGACGGGTTTCGAGGTACATTAGATAATGTATACTTTTGTCAGTTACGCATGAATAAGATGCGCCCTGTGTAGATAGTAGCCCCTGAGACTCTGCGCGTCGTCAAGAAATGACGGCACGCGGAGGATCATAATCCCAGGTCTAAGATGTCGCCTTTGAATGTAGGTGGCAGGGTGTCCGGAATCGAGCCGAACTGATGATTTTGCCGAACTAAAGCGGCAACTGGACGTGGCAGATGCCGACATTACACTTGTCAATAAGCGGCTTGATGAGGCTCAAGGTATGTAATTCCTCGGGCGGCATCAGGTAAGAACAGTTTTATGCCTGTGTCTTACGATGTGTGTGCTTGACGCAGATGGTGCGGCCGCCGTGGAGAGTCTTAGGGCAGAACTTGCCCGAGCTAAAGAACAAGCCAGCGAAAGTGACACGGCCACCAGGAAAGCCCTTGAAGAGATGAGAGCCGAACAGGCTGCTCACTGCCGAAGCAAGGAAGAGATGGCCAAGATGGCCGAAAAGTTAAAAAGCGCTACAGACCGTTGCAGATTTCTTGAAAAAGAAGACCAGGCGAAACAGACGGACTTAGAGAAGGCCGTTGCCAATGCCAAGGATGCGCGCTCTGCGATGAGAGCCGCGAAGGAGGAGCTGCGTCAGGCCAAACAGATTGCGGCTGGAAAGCCCTTTATGCTGCGAAGGAAATTTTGTAATCCGAAGTTTGCTCCGTTGGACCGGATGTGGAGTGTGGAGGATACCTATCTGGACTTGGCAGCGAGTGCTGCTGATGCGATCGAACACTTTTGAGATCAGAAAGATCGCGAAGTGGAAAAGCTTTTTTGGACGCAGTTTCACAATCCAGAGCGTCCACTGGCAGTGGATGATCGTTTGGCTCAATGGGCCGAACTGAATAGGTTGTCTGGACTCGCCATGAAGTACGTCATGAGTCACCTGTGGCCGGGGAGATCGGAGCCGAAGAGTTATTTCAGCTTGGTGCAGCAATTCCTTGACGCGGTGCCGCGTATAAATGCAATGAAGAGGTCAGCATGCATAGAGGGCGCTAGGATGGCTCTTGCCCGTGTTAAGACATACTGGGCAGAGATGGAGACCACCGTTGTTGCGTCCCGAGATTCGGACAAAAGCTGAGTACCCTCCGAGCACTATTTTCAGGAAGTTCTTGAAGGCGCTCGTGTAATAGAGATGCAGTGCCCGAAAGATGCTATGTTATGATAGCATATGTAATTATGAAGTAATATTTTGATAAACTGTAGTGGCCTTTTTTATACTTGTGCCTCCAAGTATTGGGAACACCTCCTGTGCGGCCGTTTTAAGATATATATATATATATATATATATATATATATATATATATATATATATATATATATATATATATATATATAGAATCTGAAAGATGGCAGTCGTTGGCTTCAGCCCCCACGCACATAGTGCGGGGGTGCTTGCAGAAGACGCATTTTCAGACTTAACCCAACGTCTTGGTCCTACAAAGGAGGTGATAGCGCAGCGGGCCAGGCAACCGGACTACAATGCTTTAACACTTTCACTTAGCCATAGGAGTTTGACAATGAGACTCTTTAGGTAGCTCCTTGGTGGCAACTGCGCTCGTCCGAGTTCGGGGCGCGTATGTGCCTGACCGGGAAGCGGCCCTTCATTAAAGCAGAGGAATCCGATAGATTCCGATAGGTCATTGAGTGGCTGACCAGTCTCACGCTACATCATGACAGTCAGTTTTCGGCTTTCTCTACTGAGGTGCTCGCCCGGCCGAACCGGGGCACAATCGCAGTAGTTCTCCTGGTGCTACCTTAGCCGATAGAGCGGAACATAAGGTAGCCGAACTCAGGAGCCGGGCAACCCAACATTTGACCAAAGACATGATTTGGAGCTGATGCATATAATGCCAAAACTCACGACGCCGAACACTCCCTAAGGTGTTCGGTCTTTATGAGTGCGGGCGAAACAACACTCTTTATTAAAAAAAGCCCCTAGTGTCCAGGTACATGCAGAAATTCTGACGTGGCCACATGCCAAGACGCCAGCCTCCTCCTTGGTTATATCAGAAAGAAAAAACCAGGGGATGTGTAGCAACAAGAGACAGTAAAAAAGGTTTACGCAGGGTCTTAATCTAAAAAGAATCCTTTAGGACGGGTCCCTACTGCACGTATGCGCCTATGTCTCCGTTGTGCCGTATCCTGGACGGGCGCCGCACGACGTTCATCTGTAAAAGAGAGGAACTGAGTTGAAAACGGGTCGTGCCGAAAAAGTTTAAAATAAACAAAGTATAAAGTGAAATATAGAGGATTGAGCTTTATTGTCTCTTATGCGTGGAGCCCCTAGTGCGGGGGTATATGGCTTCTAGGCCTGCATCAATGATGATTTTGCACCGAACTCATCTAACCGCGTTCGTGGTCTTGAATGACCTATTTTGAAGTTTTTTGGCCAGTGAGGCCATTTTGCTGTGGGGTTGTCAAAGCGGCCGCCCAGTCCTCCGCTTGGGGAGGCACGCTTTAGTGCGTCCCCTTCAAAGAGATGATGCCTTGTGGACCGGGCATCTTAAGCGTAAGAGATGCATAATGCGGTATTGCGTTAAAGCGAGCGAAAGCTTCGCGTCCCAGTAGTGCTTGATAGCGACTTGAGAACGGGACGATATGGAAGGTCAACTTTTCGCGGCGGAAGTTATCGGCAGAGCCGAATATGACTTCGAGCCGGAGAAAACCCATACAATGGGTGTCCAGACCAGGTATTACCCCTTGAAAGGAGGTTTTGCTGCGACGGATTCTTGCTGGGTTTATCCCCATGTGCTGGATTGTATCCTGATATATCAGGTTTAGTCCACTGCCGCCGTCCATAAGGACATTTGAAAACTGGAGCCCGCCAATTATTGGATCGAGTATCAAGGCAATCCAGCCTACATTCTTGATATTTCCAGAATAATCTAGCTGATCGAAGATGATCGGTTTTGACAACCAGTGGCAGGACCCTTTGGGGATGGGCCGTGTGGTGCGTACCTTTATGGGCGCCACACATTTTGTTATGTGAAGTGAGTTCACTGTATTTACTTCTTGTGGGAAGTTCTTTTGTTTCCTGGTGCTCTGCTTTTGGGGTTCGTCCTCGTCTTCGCTTGGTGTGTCGAGCCCCTTGTGTTCGGCATTGAGTCTGCCGTATTGTTTGAAAACCCAACAGTCTCTGTGGGTATGATTAGCAGGCTTCCCGGGAGTACTATGTATCTGACATATCCTGTCCAGGTTTTTATTTAGGTTGGATGGATCGTCCCTGTTATCCTGTGGGGGCGATTTTGCCTGATTTTGTCGTGAGCCTTTGAATCCGGCATTAACTGCCGTGCTCTTCGGACTTTTGTCCTTAGTTCGGCGACGGTCCTTGTTGCGTCGCGGTTTTCCATTTCCATACCTAGTTTCGGATGTACTTGGATCGCTGGGGCTGCACCTTGCCAACCAGCCGTCCTCCCCTACACAAAAGCGCGTCATGAGGCTTGTTAGTGCGGCCATTGTTCTTGGATTTTCTTGGCCGAGGTGTCTGGTGAGCCATTCGTCTCGAACGTTATGCCTGAAAGCTGCTAAGGCTTCGGCGTCCGGACAGTAGACTATCTGATTCTTTTTAGTCAGGAATCTATTCCAGAACTGCCGAGCTGATTCTCTGGGTTGTTGAGTTATGTGACTAAGATCGTCTGCATCCGGAGGGCAGACATAGGTCCCTTGAAAGTTTGCTCGGAAAGCATCCTCGAGCTCTTCCCAGCTTCCAATTGTGTTTTCGGGAAGGCTTTTAAGCCAATGCCGGGGTGGCCCTTTAAGCTTAAGGGGTAAATATTTTATGGCGTGGAGATCATCTCCTCTAGCCATGTGTATGTGGAGGATATAATCCTCGATCCAAACTCCAGGGTCTGTTGTTCCATCACATGCCTCTATGTTTACGGGTTTGAATCCCTCTGGAAATTCATAGTCCAGGACCTCATCGGTGAAACATAGGGGGTGTGCGGCGCCCGTGTATTTGGGTGTGCCGGATTCTGATGATGGCTTCATAGCGTTGCTTACGAGAGCTTGCTTTCTTGGCCCATAAATGGACCTGACTGGGCCATGATGCGAATCCTTAATTGGGTCGCATGCCGATTTAGGTGCGGCGCCGCTTGCCGCTTTATGGGGTCATCTATCCGACCGTGTGGCTTTCTCATTTTTTGAATGCGAGGGCTCTTGGGCCTCTTCATCGAATTCAGACAGTAGCTTTCTTTTCGGATAGCTTTTAGTGCGGCGATTGTCGCCGTATTTATCTGCGGTATTGATTACTTTGCTCCATCTAATCCGGAGTGCATCTTCCGCTGTTTTTAGCTTCCTCTTCTGCTTTTTTAGGCTGCATGCAGTTGCAACGAGCCTCTCGTGGAGATTCTTCTGCTCCATAGGTTTATCCGGCGTGAGGTCGTCCGGAATGTCGTTTTCGCCAGAGGCGGGATGTTCGGTTTCTCTATCCATGTTGCCTTGTTCGGACGGTTGCTCTAAGGCCTGCTCGTCGTCTATCAGCTCGTCCTGCTCTATGGCTGGGTTTTTGTCGAGGCGGGGCTTGGGTCGGCATTTACGCCGACGCTTTGATTGTTTTTTGGGGGGTCGATCTCCCGTCCCATCCCCTTTTTCCTCTTTGTCGCTTCCTTTAGGGGTATCCACCATGTACACATCGTGAGATGAGGTGGATGTCCAATGCCCTATGGGCGTTGGTTCGTCGGTATCTCCTGCATCGTCATCCATGCTGTCGATGTCTCCGGAGCCGAAGTTGAGCACGTCGTTTAAATTGTCGACAGTGGCTACCAAGTGGGTGGTGGGTGGGCTTTGAATTTCTTCATCGTCCGTATCCCATCCTCGCTGACCGTAGTTCGGCCAGGGCTCTCCTGATAAGGTGAGAGACTTGAGAGAGTTCAGGATATCGCCACAAGGCGAGTGCTGAAAGATGTCTGCAGCGGTGAACTCCATTATCGGCGCCCAATCGGATTTGATTGGCAGGGGCGCGGGAGGTTCGGAGTCTGGGGAGGAGTCCGGATCCTCGGAGTCATGGATCATGCAGAGTACGGGGCTAGCGTTCGGCTCGATCGCCTTTGAGATCGAAGCCCCCGAGGTAACGTCCAACCGTTCATCCTCGATTGGCGCAATAGGCTCCGAGTTAGGGGTCGGAACCGATGCGTGTGCGGCCTCTAGGACACTGTCCGGAGGCAGAGCTATATCATGCCCCTCGAGATAGTGCGGTGCGCTTGGCCGTGGCTCGAATCCGTCAAAGATCAAGTCTCCGCGGATGTCAGCCGTGTAGTTTAAGCTTCCAAACCTGACTTGATGGCCAGGGGCGTGGCTTTCGATCTGCTCCAGGTGGCCGAGCGAATTGGCCCGTAGAGCGAAGCCACCGAAGACGAAGATCTGTCCAGGGAGAAAAGTCTCGCCTTGGACCGCATCGTTGTTGATGATCAAAGGAGCCATCGGTCCTAAAGGTGACGACACAGAGGAACTCTCAATGAAAGCACCAATGTCGGTGTCAAAACCAGCGGATCTCGGGTAGGGGGTCCCGAACTGTGCGTCTAGGCCGAATGGTAACAAGAGGCAGGGAACACGATGTTTTACCCAGGTTCGGGCCCTCTTGATGGAGGTAAAACCCTACGTCCTGCTTGATTAATATTGATGATATGAGTAGTACAAGAGTAGACCTACCACGAGATCAAGGAGGCTAAACCCTAGAAGCTAGCCTATGGTATGATTGTTGTGTATGGAGTTGATTGCCTACGGACTACAACCCTCCGGTTTATATAGACACCGGATAGGGTTAGGGTTACACAGAGTCGGTTACAATGGTAGGAGATCTTGAATATCCGCATCACCAAGCTTGCCTTCCACGCCAAGGAAAGTCCCATCCGGACACGGGACGAAGTCTTCAATCTTGTATCTTCATAGTCCAGGAGTCCGGCGGAAGGTATAGTCCGGCTATCCGAACACCCCCTAATCCAAGACTCCCTCACCCATATACTCCCCGGCGAATTCTCGTAACTCTCTGGTACTCCAAAAATACCCGAATCACTCGAAACCTTTTCGATATCTGAATATAGTCGTCCAATATATCGATCTTTACGTCTCGACCACTTCGAGACTCCTCGTCGTGTCCCCGATCTCATCCGGGACTCCGAACTACCTTCTGTACATCAAAACACATAAACTCATATTACCGATAGTCGCCGAATGTTAAGCGTGCAGACCCTACGGGTTCGAGAACTATGTAGACATGACCGAGACACGTCTCCGGTCAATAACCAATAGCGGAACCTGGATGCTCATATTGGCTCATGCATATTCTACGAAGATCTTTATCGGTCAAACTGCATAACAATATACGTTGTTCCCTTTGTCATCGGTATGTTACTTGCCCGAGATTCGATCGTCGTATTTCAATACCTAGTTCAATCTCGTTACCGGCAAGTCTCTTTACTCGTTCTGTAATGCATCATCCCTCAACTAACTCATTAGCCACATTTCTTGCAAGCCCTATAGTGATGTGCATTACCGAGAGGGCCCAGAGATACCTCTCCAACAATCGGAGTGACAAATCCTAATTTCAATCTATGCCAACTCAACAAGTACCATCGGAGACACCTGTAGAACACCTTTATAATCACCCAGTTACATTGTGACGTTTGGTAGCACACAAAGTGTTCCTCTGGTATTCGGGAGTTGCATAATCTCATAGTTAGAGGAACATGTATAAGTCATGAAGAAAGCAGTAGCAACAAACTAAACGATCATCGTGCTAAGCTAATGGAATGTGTCAAGTCAATTACATCATTCTCTAATGATGTGATCCCGTTAATCAAATGAAAACTCATGTCTATGGCTAGGAAACTTAACCATCTTTGATTCAACAAGCTAGTCAAGTAGAGGAATACTAGTGACACTATGTTAGTCTATGTATTAACACATGTACTAAGTTTCTGGTTATTACAATTCTAGCATGAATAATAAACATTTATCATGATATAAGGAAATAAATAATAACTTTATTATTGCCTCTATGGCATATTTCCTTCAACGTCGACTACATGACACTTAACCATGATTTGGGCCTAGGGAAAGGCATTGGGAAGTAATAAGTAGATGATGGGTTGCTAGAGTAACAGAAGTTTAAACCCTAGTTTATGCGTTGCTTCGTAAGAGGCTAATTTGGATCAACATGTTTCATGCTATGGTTAGATTTATCTTAATTCTTGTTTCGTAGTTGAGGATTCTTGCGAGAGTGGTTAATCACAAGTGGGAGGCTTGTCCAAGCAAGGACAACACCCAAGCACCGGTCCACCCACATATCAAATTATCAAAGTAGCGAACACGAATCATATGAGCATGATGAAAAATAGCTTGACAGTAATTCCCCTGTGTCCTTGGGAGTGCTTTGCTTTATATAAGAGTTCATCCAGGCTTGTCCTTTGCTACAAAAAGGATTGGGCCACCTTGTTGCACCTTACTTACTTTTGTTACTTGTTACCCATTGCGGATTATCTTATCACACAACTATCTGTTACCGATAATTTTAGTGCTTGCAGAGAATACCTTGCTGAAAACCGCTTGTCATTTCCTTCTGCTCCTCATTGGGTTTGACACTCTTACTTATCGAAAAGACTACGATAGATCCCCTATACTTGTGGGTCGTCAGTAATCTTCCTCTGCGGTATGTTTGTTGAGATCCGATGAATTGTGGATTTATGATCAGATTATCCATGAATATTATTTGAAACTTTCTGAATTCTTATATGCATGATGTGATATCTTTGTATTTCTCTTCGAATTATCGGTTTGGTTTGGCAAACTAGGTTGGTTTTTCTTGCAATGGGAGAGGTGCTTATTTTTGGGTTCAATCTTGCGGTATCCTCACCCAGTGACAGAGTATGAGTAGCGAGGCACGTATTGTATTGTTGCTATCAAGGATAAAAAGTTGGGGTTTTCATCACATTGCTTGAGTTTATCCCTCTACATCATGTCATCTTACTTAATGCGTTACTCCGTTCTCTTGAACTTAATACTCTAGATGCAGGCAGGAGTCGGTCGATATGTGGAGTAATAGTAGTAGATGCAGAATCTTTTTGGTCTACTTGACACGTATGTGATGCCTATATGCATAATCATTGCCTTGGATATCGTCATACCTTTACGCTTTTCTATCAATTGCTCGACAGTAATTTGTTCACCCACCGTATTATTTGCCTTCATGAGATAAGACTCTAGTGAAACCTTTGGACCCCGAGTCTATTTTCCATCATATTTATTTCTGATCTATTATTTTGCAATCTTTTATTCTCATATCTATAAACCAAAAAACCCAATATTTTATCTTTTGTTTAGTTTTATCTATCTCTATCAGATCTCACCTTTGCAATTGACCGTGAAGGGATTGACAGCCCTTTATCGCGTTGGGTGCAAGTGTTTAATTGTTTGTGCAGGTGCATAGATTGGGGACTTGCTTGTACCTCCTACTGGATTGATACCTTGGTTCTCTAACTGAGGGAAATACTTATGTCTACTTTGTTGCATCACCATTTCCTCTTTAAGGAAAAAATCAACGCAAGCTCAAGAAGTAGCATTGTACCACGATGGATCCCCCACCACTTGAATACATGAAGTTGAACTTCGATGGTGCATTGTACTTTCTATGGAGGGGTTGGTGTAGTCTGTCTAGATGAACATGGGGGGTTGGTGTAGTCTGTCTGGATGAACATAGTGCTTTCTATGGAGCTTCTGCAGTTACGTTTGAAGTATCACTGATCCGAAGACGTTGGAGGACACCAGCTTGCCATGAAGCCATTTCTTTGAGTGAGGACCTGGACCTTGAAAAGATGCACATTTCATCAAACTATTTGAGAGTCGTTTAGGCTTGAAGTTGCAAACAAAATGGGTGGACATTGCATGATAACCCAAGAGATCAAGAAGCGAAGTGCTTCGTTTGTGTCATCTACTTTCAAGTTTGAACCGCGCAATAGCAATGAAGAAGCACATAGACTCGCTAGGATGGCGTCCTCACTAGTTATGGGACGACATGTCTAGTTTACTTCACCCGCTGAAAACATATGTATCCCTGTAAATCGTCATACGAATGGAATAAATTGCGTTGTTTATCTAAAAAGAAAAGGCGCATCAGAAGATCTACATGTATAATTGTAGCATAGATTGGAAAAAATAGACATTTGCCTCCTTTAGGAATCTATATTTGCACACTGCCTATCATACCTCCCATATCTTCTTCGTTTCCTTGCAGTCTCCACCAACTCACACTTCCATTGCTCATCGACGCGGGCAAACCCCAGAACCCCAACCAGGCAACACCATGGTCGTCGCACTCCCCATCCTCCGTCGCCTCGCGGCTGCCTTGCCAGCTTGTCTCCTGCGCCCTCCATCCTTGGCCTTTCCCTAAGGTAAGAATGCTCGCTCTGAATTTCTTGCACTGTCTCATGATCGTCGACCAGAACCCTTCTTCCCTTCTTCAGCTCTACACCGCCGCCGCCTCCACCCTCCCTTACACTTGCTGTGTGCATTAATTCCTCTTTGATTCTGGTGGCCTCGGTTCTCCGCCGCTACTGCTCTGCTAGGGTAAGGGTTTTGAGAAACCAAGCCATGCTCTTTACCTTTTAGTCCATTTCTCAGTCCTCCACTGTTCAACATGCCATTGCCGACCGAAAATTGCACCTTCACAGGGAGGAGACACAGGTGGAGGCCTCTCGTCGGTGCGTCGTGCTTACGCCTCTCTGCTCTTGGTACCCTTTTCGATGGCCAATGTAAGATGGTTCCATGTCGTGGGTATGTTTGACGCACTATATTCTGGGTCCGTAAATTCAACTAGGTAACCAGAAAGGCTCTGCTACTAATAGGGAGCCACCTCCTTTGGTGTACCTTCCCTTCGGTGTGCATCTGCGCTTCCCCTGTTCGTGCCCCATCATGCATATTCTTCCAAGGTAAATGCAGTCGTGGTGTTTGGCTGCCTGCTCCTTTTCCTTAATCAAGCTGCAAACGGATAAATTCTTTTGCGTTTCACAATATATGAGATGCAGGGCGAGAGGACGTGAATTTAATTGTCGAGTTCAGCTACATTTAGGTTGATTTGCCTAGATTTGACAGGGTTTTAGAACTTCTTCAGCATGACCACTTAAAAATAAACATGTACATTAACCCCAAAATGGGCCTTTGTCCATGTAACATAGAAGACTATGGAGTAAGTAACTAAATGCTACTCCCTGCGTCAGTTGTAATGACATCTTATATTACAGAACGGAAGGAGTGATACTTTATAAATCCGCAACCATGTTTGTCTGACATTCGGTCCTTCATATATATGGTGAACTTTATTAGGTATATATACTAAAATGAGAGTTGGGATCAGCGAACATCAAGAAATGTGTTCTGCGTACAAATGCAAACACGCCTAATCTCAAGTTTTTTGGAAGGCACTTATCTCTGAGAGTGATATCCAGAACTGAAAAAACAATTAGATTTGAACACACTTGCTTAAACATGTAGTGCTCTTCAGAAACGTTGCTAAAACCAGATTCCTACTGATCAAATCATGCATGTGTACTGTATGACCACTCATAATGAACATAACACAAAACTAGTATTCCCTTCGTAAACTAATCACTAGTGACCTAAAACGTCTTATATTAGTTTACAGAGGGAGTACAAGAAACACACACACGCAGGAAAAATGAACGATCTGAGGGCCAATGACTTGTACACATAATCAGTCTGTCTTTCCTCCTTTTCCAAAAACAACAACAACATAATAAGTCTGTCCAATGTCAGGGGCCATCAAGCATGACCTGCAAGACGATGGAGGTATTATCAATTAGCTCTAAATGCTTCCTGTCATTTTACTTGGAACATGGTACTTCACATGGGAATAGGATTGTTAGCATAATCATTGTTGGGTATTATTCCGTCTACAAACGTCGTGTAACTCTATTGAAGAGGGGAAATCATATTTTTTTTGAAAAGGGGCCAGGCCCCGGCCTCTGCATCAGAACGATGCATACGGCCATATTATTAATAATAATCAAAACGTTCAGCAAAAGTCTTCGGGTCTCAAAAGTAAAGAAGCTCGCAAAGAGCAAAAGCAACATGACAGGAGAGCCACAACCGACAGGCAAAAATATAAAATAGGAAACTAAACACCTATCCTATCGCATAACCACCATCCAAACCAGTTGAAAATATCCCGAGCTATCGTCTCCCATCGGAAAAAACACATATTGCTTCTGTTCTTTTTTAAAGATGTCTTATGTTGTGTTCTTTTTAAAGACAGTTCCATTCTCTTCTACCAATCCAACATTTGCTGCAGAGTCCTTGATCTCTTGAACAACCATACTATCGGGGTCACAATATTACCACCCACCCAATCAGGAACAAAGCACCTCGTATAGACATAGAAGTTATTCTGTATTGTTAGCGGCTTTATCGCTTGTTTGCGTAGAGGGCCCCCAGGACATCCAGCTCACAGTGATCGCCGTGTGTCCCCGTGTCACATTTTTCGCTGCCATAATTCGCTGTTTCAGATTGAAGTGATGACGTAGAACACGAATCTCTACTTTGGCTACTTCATCCATGTTGATTTTGATGTAGGCCAGCCGGAGGCCGCGAACATTGTCTATCTATCCTAGCCAATCAATTCCTGTTCATTTCTGGCTCCTTCGAGTCCATGTGGATGAACTAAACGAAACTGGTGCATGTCTGTAATTGAGTTGAGCTCAGCCGGGTAAGTCACTCGCTGAATCACTCTATATATCTTAGTACATGCCCAATAGCGTGCAAAGTGCCTGATGCTTGAAACTTTCAGCTCATTCTCTTCCTGCAGGAGAAAAACAGTTATTGGTGCCCCCCC
>NC_041384.1:120521011-120546052 GCF_002162155.2 Triticum dicoccoides | reverse complement strand
GTTGTCCTCGACCGCCGCGGACCCCCGCACGGCTCGCGCCTCCACCCCCCTCGGCCCGCGACCCCGGGATCCTCCCCGGCGCTTCTCGGGCGCCCTTCCCCAGCTGCTGCACGAGCCTGCCGGCCGGCGGCGACCCGGCGCTCCTGGCCTCTGCCATGGGCGCCACCCCCCTGCAGCTCCTCATCCCTCCCATGGCCTCGTTTCGGCCGGCCGTGGTTGGGTCTTAGGCCTGCGGCCGGTTTTGGGTGCGTTCGCAGTCTGCCTCCTATGCAGGCGGCCCCCTCGTCTCCAGCGGCCTTCCTCCCCTCCCGAGCCACGGTGGCGGCTCTCGTGTGGAGGCGGTGACGCATCTGTGGTTGTGGCTGGCACTAGGCTTCCCGCGGCGGTCCTTGTCGGTGCTGGTCCGGCCCGGCAGCCTCAGGCCCGCGTCTCTCCGGTGTTCCTCGCTGCCGGCGTCCGCTACCGGGCAGCTCCGGCCTTGGCGGCTAGGTAGCTGCGTCCCTTCCAGCTCACCTTGCTTGCCGATGTCCCGATGGCTAAGGCCACAGCAGTTTGGATCTGCGTCCTCCAGTCCTCGCTTGCTGTCGTTGCTGGACGCTGTCGCCCCGGTACCCCCGCGTGGTTCGCCTCGTCGCCCGCCCTACCCAGTACGCCTCAAAGCTTCCCCCTTTTGCCTGATCCTATGCTCGTGGATTCGGAGGAGGTGCCATCCTCCGGCGGCAGGTGCAACCCGCCTACCCCTTCCTGACATGGTGGTTTCGACTAGCGTTGGCCTCCCCATCTACGTTTCCGGATTTGGCGGCAATGGGATTGCTCAGCTTTAGGCCAGGGAGAGATCCCTGCTCGGCTTGCCGGTGCTGGTAGCGACGGCGCCCGCGGGTGTCGTGTCCTTCTTGGAGGCGCTGCCAAGGCCTTCAGCTTAGCCCCTCTTCGAGCTCAGGGGAAACCCTAGGTACGGGTCCCCCGGACCGGATAGTGGCGATGTCCTGGCATCATCTTCCTTCTTGAAGGCACTATCTTGCTCGCTCGAGGTGTCCCCGTTTTCGGCTCGGACGATGGTGGAATTCTTGTTGGTTTGGCATTACCATTCTTGGCTAGGGTCTGGCTGATTTAGCTGTGTTGTA
Organism: Triticum dicoccoides; assembly: GCF_002162155.2. Taxonomy (NCBI): domain Eukaryota; kingdom Viridiplantae; phylum Streptophyta; class Magnoliopsida; order Poales; family Poaceae; genus Triticum; species Triticum dicoccoides. The sequence continues at coordinate 120,544,928 of NC_041384.1, read as the reverse complement.
TCCTCTCATCCCCTGTCTCTCTCCTCTGGGCACCATGTACACGCCTTCCTGCATTCGTGTTATGTGTTGTACCCCTTTTATACTCATTCTACTTCTTTCTATCAATGCGATGATACGCAAGCTTTGCGTATTCGCGAAAATTCTCTTCCTGCAGCTAGCAGGAAGTTGATGCATGTATGCATTTTGAAACACTTGTCGTGATTTTAGTTTAATTTTGTACTAAAATCACGACAAGTATTTTGAAAAGCAGGGAGCAGTATGTATTTTACATAGCCAATCAGGCCATGCCTTGTTAACCCAAGCACTCTCGAGTCTCGAGAGCTACAATTTGTAGCCTACAAATGTGTGCAGTTTCATTCAGTTTCAACACTGCCTAACACTCGTTGTGTTATCTCTGAAGCAGCTCAACTGTCTGGATCGCACCGAGCGGGAGGGTTTGAGCGGAAAGCTGTCGCGGGGGAAGAGGTCGGTGGCAGTCATGAAGAGGAACGTGTGGATCATGATCGGCATGCTGGGAGTGTCCACATGTCTGCTCTACCTGATGATCTCCGTACTCAACAGTGAGGTGTCGGCCCTCGAAGTGGAGGCCGCCAAGCTCGAAAGCGGCCCTCTTCAGGTGGACTTCGGCTTGACTGAAGTAAGAAACCGATCCAGTTTAGGAGCCGTGCCTTTCTCGATGTACTATGCAAGTGCCGGATGTTGTTTTAGGTGTGAGCGCTTGGAGATGGTGTTATTGGCAACAGCCGTGAAAGTTATGTGCCGATTGCTCAGTTTTATCGCTGTGTGTCTTTTGTGTTCCTCTCTTACGTGCCTGCATGTTATGAGCTGCGTGGATTCACTCTGTCAGGCAGCATCTCGTCGTGGCAGACAAATGCAAAGCGCGTGGCGTGAGGTCGCTCGTTAGTCGTTACTGTTCCACTGTTTACGGGAGGCGGACCCTGACTTTTAGGATGGGGTCTCAAGACGACTGGTGCCGCACACGGCTCGATCCAGTCGCCACTTCCGCAAGGAAGGACCGTGCGTACGGAACGGCGGTGAATCCTGCGAACAGTTGTCGGCGTGGTCTGGTTTTTCAAGGATAACAGTCTGGTCTGGTCGCCCGCGCCGTGCCGTGTGTTGGTAAGTACGTGGTTTCTCTCGTCCGCGGATGAGGCGGGGCAAGAAGAACGATACAGTACCATTTGTCGGAAACTTCACCTGGAAATAACCTTATCCAGAACGTCTAGTGAAATCTGACCATTCCAGTTATCGCCAGCATGCAGGTACGGCCCGGCGGTACGCGTGGAGGCGCGGAGCCATGATTTTTTTTTAAGCCCTAGGGCTAGCTAGCCATGATTAAATAACAAAGGTCAATACAAATTCAACCATACAGGAAAAAAGATTACATTCATCCTTGGAGAGCCCAGGTCTTCAATCTCCTGCATCCGCAGGCATTGCGTCATGAGCATAGGTCGATGCCGCCTCTGGGCCTTCGCCTTGGCAAGGCAAAAAAATTCAACCTAGGAGTTTGTGGAAGCAGCGGCCGGAAAATTGTTGACGTAGACCAGGAGATGCTAGCAGTCGTGATCTGCGAAGCAAATCACCATCACGCAGAAGAAAACACTGAGAAGGGCATGTAAAAACTCCGAAGACCACGAAAAGCCGGACGTATCCACCGAAAAGCTAAACCATCTTTAGATTTGAGATGTTTTAATCGAGACGTGCCTTACTCTAGTGAGGATTTGAGCTCCCCGATAGATGTAGGTTCCGCTCGGTATGCTGTCATTTGTTTGTTTAACGGGGTGCTTAATTATAGCATGAAAGTCCGAGTTGAAGGTGTTAGATTGTATAGTTTCCGTATATGTGTACGTATGATGTAACGTTGTATCCCTTCATTGTATATACGTGATAGGCCACTCCTAGAGGGTCGTGCCGGTTCCTCCAAAACATATTGTCTTACATGGTATCACGCTAGGTTACGATCGCTTCCGCTAAAACCCTAATACCCGTACCGCCGCCGCCGCCACTCCCGATCGCGCCGCCGCCATGTCGAGCGCCGCCACGTCTGGTTCCACCACCGCGGGGTTCCTGCCGACCTCCCTCGCGGCGCTGCTGTCCCTCCCGCTAGACACCGCCGCTGTGTCGGCCCCGCTCGGGACCCGAAGCGTAGGCTCCTTCTTCTCGACTCCGCCGGCGCCATCGTCGTTCGAGCACGAGCTCGCGGTGCACACCGCGGCAGCGTCGACGCCTCCTCTCCTGCGGGTGCTACCCCGCCGCTACCGCCGGTGGCGCCCGAGTCCGCCTTGATGGCTGGGTTGTCGGCGTCGGGCCCGGCTGCGGCGCCATCTGCCCCCGCGTCCTTTATTCCTCCGGCAGCGTCCCCGGTCACGCTGACGGCCTCTATGGTGCCCTCACCTCAGGCCGTCTCCTCGACGGGATCGTCGACGCCGCCGCCGTTTCACTTCGGCCATCTTATCACCATCAAGTTGTCATCTGACAACTACATCTTCTGACGGGCGCAGGTTCTTCCGCTCCTTGGGAGCCATTACCTATTTGTCTACGTCGACGGCTCTCTCCCTTGCCCCCCTTCGCGCTGGTGGACAGCGTGCACGGTCCGGTCTACAATCCGGCTCACCGTGTTTGGATGGGGAAGGACCAGGCGAACCTCTCCTCCATCCAGGGGTCGCTCTCTCCGGCTGTCGCCGGGCTTGTTGTTTTCGCCAAGACGTCTCATGAGACCTGGACCATCCTTGAGCGCTCCTTTGCAGCGCAGTCTCAGGCTCGTGTCTCTGCGCTCCGTCGTCAGCTTGGCGAGTGCGAGAAGCTTAACTCCACGGCCACGGAGTTCTACAAAAAGGTCAAGGGCCTTGCTGACACGTTGGCCTCCATTGGACAGCCGCTCACTGACTCCGAGTTCAATTCCTTCATCGTCAACGGGCTCGACGAGGAGTATGATGCCTTGGTTGAGATCATCAACGAGCGGGGCAACTCTACTCCCATGATGGCACATGAGGTCTACTCCCGTCTTCTCCTCACCGAGCAGCGTGTCGAGGCGCGCTGCTCCAAGGCCAATCACGGCTCCCTCTCCGTGAACGCCACCACTAAGGGTGGCCGCAGCTCGTCCAAGGGGCCGCCCCCGGCTTCGTCATTGTCGGCTCCCCCCCACGTCTACAACCTTACCAGGGGCCGGTGTCGACGCGTGTGTCAGTTGTGTGGCATTGAGGGGCACTGGTCCTCCAAGTGTCACAAACGCTTTCAGCGGACCTTCCTTGGTCTTGGCAATGACGGCAAGGATACACGCAACTTTGCCCGTCAGGTTGCCATGGCTGATCGTCCGGCGCCGCAGAAGCAACAAGGACACACTCAGTCCTACTCCATCGATCCCCACTAGTACATGGACTCTGGGGCGACGGAGCACCTAACGAGCGAGATGGGGAAGCTTCACACTCGTGAACCCTATCACGGCTCCGACAAGATCCACACCGCCAATGGAGTAGGTATGCACAACTCTCATATTGGTCAAGCATCTATTCTCACTAGACATGCCAATAGGAGTCTTCAGCTTCGCAATGTTCTTAGAGTTCCATCTGTGACACATAATCTTCTTTCAGTTCCTAAACTCACACGTGATAATAATGTGCTTTGTGAATTTCATCCTTTTGATCTTTTTATTAAGGATCAGGGCACGAGGGACATTCTTCTTAGTGGGCGGCTGTGCCAGAGCCTCTATCGTTTGGGTCATCCTGGCGTCGCTCGCGTTTTCAGTGGAGTTCGGGTCTCTCCGTCACAGTGGCATGCTCGTCTTGGTCACCTGGCCACACCTCTTGTCTGCCATGTTTTGCGTCGTCATGAGCTTCCTAGCTTGTCTAGTAATAAAGATGTAGCAGTGTGTGATGCTTGTCAGCAGGGGAAGAGTCATCAACTCCCCTTTTCAGAGTCCAGTCGTGAGGTGAAACATCCTTTAGAACTTGTGTTTTCAGATGTATGGGGTCCTACTCAGACTTCTGTTAGTGGTCACAATTATTATATCAGTTTCGTTGATGCTTATAGTCGCCTACCTGGTTTTATCTTATTAAACGTAAATCTGATGTGTTTGACATTTTTGTTCAGTTTCAAAAACATGTTGAACGCCTTCTCAAGCACAAAATTGTTCATGTCCAGTCGGACTGGGGGGGGGGGCGAGTATCGCAACCTCAACTCCTTCTTTCAGTCGCTTGGGATCGCTCACTGTTTAGCATGTCCACATACACATCAGCAGAATGGTTCAGTAGAACGTAAGCATCGTCATATTGTTGAAGCTGGTCTTACTCTTTTGGCCCATGCATCTGTTCCGTTTCGGTTTTGGAGTGATGCTTTCACCACTGCATGTTTTCTCATAAACCGTACTCCCACTCGTGTTTTGAATATGAAGACTCCCATTGAGGTTCTCCTTAATGAATAACCTGATTATACCTTCTTCAAGGTTTTTGGGTGCGCTTGCTGGCCGCATCTTCGTCCATATAACAAGCACAAGCTTGAGTTTCGTTCCAAGAAGTGTGTCTTTGTAACGCCCCCAATTTGATCGTACACTAATCATACACGCAAATGTGTACGATTAAGATCAAGGACTCACGGGAAGATATCATAACACAACTCTAGACACAAATTAAAATAATACAAGCTTTATATTACAAGCCAGGGGCCTCGAGGGCTTGAATACATAAGCTCGAAAACACAAGAGTCAGCAGAAGCAACATTATCTGAGTACAGACATGAGTTAAACAAGTTTGTCTTAAGAGGCTAGCACAAAAGTAACAACGATCAAAAAGGCAAGGCCTCCTGCCTGGGAGCCTCCTAACTACTCCAAGTCGTCAGCGGCCGACACGTAGTAGTAGGCATCCTCGGGGTAGTAGTAGTCATCAGTGGTGTCGTCTGGCTCCTGGGATCCGTCATCTGGTCGCAACAATCTGGTATGGGGGAAAAGAGGTAGCAAAGCAACCGTGAGTACTCATCCAAAGTACTCGCAAGACTTACATCAGATCTAAACTAAGTATGCATCTGTATCAAAGGAAATGGGCTGTATCTATGGACTAAACTGTAGAATGCCAGAAAGAAGGGGAAAGCCTAGCTTATCGAAGACTAGCATCTTCAAGCATCTTGCAGCATATAGAAGAGTATATATCAACATAATGTAAAGTAGTAGTGTTATCAACCTCGGCCAGAGATCCTTTCTCGACTCCCTGCGAGAAAGCAATCCCAGAGCCATACTATCCATTTCTCATATCCATTTCTCATCACAATCCATTTCTCATCTCAAGTAACCAATTCTAGTTGTATCGATCGGGATACAACTCCAAGTGTCTATTACCGTAGGACAGGCTATCGATAGATGTTTTCTTCCCTGCAGGGGTGCACCAACTTACCCACCATGCTCGATTAACTCCAGCCGGACACACTTTCCTGGGTCATGCCCGGCCTCGGCCAAACAATACGCCGCAACCCGACCTAGTCTTAACAGAGAGGCCAGCACGCCGGACTAAACCTATGCCCCCAGGGGTCATGGGCCATCGCCCCAGGAACTCCTGCATGTTGCGTGGGCGGCCGGTGAGCAGACCTAGCTACCCCCTTCGAAAAGGCAGGTGATACGTCTCCGTCGTATCTATAATTTTTGATTGTTCCATGCCAATATTCTACAACTTTCATATACTTTTGGGAACTTTTTATACTATTTTTGGGACTAACATATTGATCCAGTGCCCAGTGCCAGTTCCTGTTTGTTGCATGTTTTTTGTTTCACAGAATATCCATATCAAACGAAGTCCAAACGGGATAAAAATTGACAGAGTTTTTTTGGAATATATATGATTTTTGGGAATAAAAATCCACGCGAGACGGTGCCCGAGGTGGCCACGAGGCAGGGGGCGCTCCCCTGACCCTCGTGGGCCACTCGTAAGGCGGTTGATGCCCTTCTTTCGCCGCAAGAAAGCTAATATCCGGATAGAGATCATGTTAAAATTTCAGCCCAATCGAAGTTACGGATCTCCGGGGAAATAAGAAAAGGTGAAAGGGAAGAATCTGGGAACGCAGAAACAGAGAGAGACAGAGAGACAGATCCAATCTCGGAGGGGCTCTTGCCCCTCCCACGCCATGGAGACCATGGACCAGAGGGGAAACCCTTCTTCCATCTAGGGAGAAGGTCAAGGAAGAAGAAGAAGAAGGAGGGGGCTTTCTCCCCCTCGCTTCCGGTGGCGCCGGAATGCCGCCGGGGGCCATCATCATCACCGCGATCTACACCAACACCTCCGCCATCTTCACCAACATCTCCATCACCTTCCCCCCTCTATCTACAGCGGTCCACTCTCCCGCAACCCGCTGTACCCTCTACTTGAACATGGTGCTTTATGCTTGATGACCCACAAGTATAGGAGATCTATCGTAGTCCTTTCGATAAGTAAGAGTGTCGAACCCAACGAGGAGCAGAAGGAAATGATAAGTAGTTTTCAGCAAGGTATTCTCTGCAAGTACTGAAATAAGTGGTAACATATAGTTTTGTGATAAGATAATTTGTAACGAGCAACAAGTAACAAAAGTAAATAAAGTGCAGCAAGGTGGCCCAATCCTTTTTGTAGAAAAGGACAAGCCTGGACAAACTCTTATATAAGGAAAAGCGCTCCCGAGGACACATGGGAATATCGTCAAGCTAGTTTTCATCACGTTCATATGATTCGCGTTCAGTACTTTGATAATTTGATATGTGGGTGGACCGATGCTTGGGTGTTGTTCTTACTTGAACAAGCATCCCACTTATGATTAACCTCTATTGCAAGCATCCGCAACTACAACAAAAGTATTAAGATAAACCTAACCATAGCATGAAACATATGGATCCAAATTAGCCCCTTACGAAGCAACGCATAAACTAGGGTTTATGCTTTTGTCACTCTAGCAACCCATCATCTACTGATTACTTCCCAATGCCTTCCTCTAGGCCCAAATAATGGTGAAGTGTTATGTAGTCGACGTTCACATAACACCACTAGAGGCTAGACAACATAGATCTCATCAAAATATCGAACGAATACCAAATTCACATGACTACTAATAGCAAGACTTCTCCCATGTCCTCAGGAACAAACATAACTACTCACAAAGCATAAACATGTTCATAATCAGAGGGGTATTAATATGCATATAGGATCTGAACATATGATCTTCCACCAAATAAACCAACTAGCATCAACTACAAGGAGTAATCAACACTACTAACAACCTACTAGCACCAATCCCGGACTTGGAGACAAGAATCGGATACAAGAGATGACCTAGGGTTTGGAGATGAGATGGTGCTGGTGAAGATGTTGATGGAGATTGCCCTCTCCTGTTGAGAGGAGCGTTGGTGATGACGATGGCGATGATTTCCCCCTCCGGGAGGGAAGTTTCCCCGGCAGAATAGCTCTGCCGGAGCTCTAGATTGGATCCACCAAGGTTCCGCCTCGTGGCGGCAGAGTTTCGTCCCGAAAGGTTGCTTCTTATTTTTTTCTTGACGAAAGACTTCATATAGCAGAAGATGGTCATCGGAGAGCCACCAGGGGGCCCACGAGGTAGGGGCGCACCCTAGGGGGGGCGCCCCCACCCTCGTGGACAGGGTGTGGGCCCCCTGGTCTTCATCTTTGGCGAGGATTTTTCATTATTTATTATAAGGTGTTCCGTGGAGTTTCAGGACTTTTGGAGTTGTGCAGAATAGGTCTCTAATATTTGCTCCTATTCCAGCCCAGAATTCTAACTGCCGGCATTCTCCCTCCTTATGTAAACCTAGTAAAATAAGAGAGAATAGCCATACGTATTGTGACATAATGTGAAATAACAGCCCACAATGCAATAAATATTGATATAAAAGCATGATGCAAAATGGACGTATCAATGCTTCATATTATTATCTAATGATGTGTTGCCATCCTATGATATGTGAGTAGATATTCGTTGTCCTGTCGGTGGTTGATGAATTGCTATGATTGATTTAATTTGCTTGTGGTTATGTTGCCGTCCTTTGGTGCGCATCATATGATTGCGCGCATGGATCACACCCTAGGGTTAGTTGTATGTTGATAGGACTATGTATTGGAGGGCAAGAGTGATAGAAGCTTCAGCCTAGCATATAAATTGATGCATACGGGATTGAAGGGGGACCAATATATCTTAATGCTATGGTTGGGTTTTACCTTAATGAACATTAGTAGTTGCGGATGCTTGCTAATAGTTCCAATCATAAGTGCATAGAATTCCAAGTCAGGGATGACATGCTAGCAGTGGCCTCTCCCACATGATACTTGCTATCGGTCTAGTAAAGTAGTCAATTGCTTAGGGGCAATTTCGCAACTCCTACCACCACTTTTCCACACTCACTATATTTACTTTATTGCTTCTTTACTTACAACAGCCCCTACCTTTTATTTACTTGCTCTTTATTATCTTGCAAACCTATCCAAGAACACCTACAAAGTACTTCTAGTTTCATACTTGTTCTAGGTAAAGCGAACGTTAAGCGTGCGTAGAGTTGTATCGGTGGTCGATAGAACTTGAGGGAATATTTGTTCTGCCTTTAGCTCCTCCTTGGGTTTGACACTCTTACTTATCAAAAACTGTTGCGATCCCCTATACGTGTGGATTATCAGCAGGTGCTTACCGGTCCAACCCGGCACGCGCCGCTCAGTCGCTGACGTCTATTAAGCTTTGACTGATGTATATGACGCAAAACACCCATACAATGCCCACGTGATGGTTAGTGCTATCAGGCCAGAGGCCCCTCGGATGAAATATCCAAATCGTGGTGGGTTAGGAGCACGCGGTAACGAGCAGAGACTCACGATCGATGTGACCCTGTCGCCCCATCTCGAGTACTTGCGGCAAGGGCTAAGAATGCCCGACCACGCCTCGTAAGTATCTTGCGGGCACCTTCCAGGTCAACCCGACTCCACATCACTCGCTATTAAGCTCGCGCGGGTACCCCTCAGGGCCGACCCGTCTTTAGTAACATGGCTCAGTGCAAAGTCATAGTAACCATAGTAACTGTGTGTCTAACACCAAGGGGAAAACCCGAGGAATCACCCTCGGTGAATTCCACTCGATGTTTTCATCAAGGTGAACGTAAGAGGATCCACCCTCGAGGTTCACATTTGATGGGTTGCACGACAGAGCCGTATCGGAAGTGGTTAAGGAGGAAATCACCCTCGATGACCTCGACCGTATAGCTACACTACGGAGATCTCATCAGGAGTGATGTAAGAGGTTCCACCCTCGGCACTCGATGGTAACTCTGCAGAGTCGTACAACTAGGGGGGTGATGTGCGGTGTCAGGGCCTGGACGTCGATCACATTGATCAAGTCATCAAACATAAAGCGAGGCAACTGGGACAAGGTGGGGGTCTGCTACCTCTTGAGCACTTCATTGGATTTCCCCGAAGAGGAGAGGATGATGCAGAAAAGTAACGTAAGTATTTCCCTCAGTTTTTGAGAACCAAGGTATCAATCCAGTAGGAGGCTACGCGTGAGTCCCTCGTACCTACACAAAAACAATAGCTCAACGCAACCAACGCGCTTAGGGGTTGTCAATCCTTTCACGGTCACTTAAGAAAGTGAGATCTGATAGAGATGATAAATAATATTTTTGGTATTTTTGGTATAGAGATGCAAAGTGGAAAGTAAAAGGCAAAGTAATAATAAAGTGATGGAGATTAATATGATGAGAAAGAGACCCGGGGGCCATAGGTTTCACTAGTGGCTTCTCTCAAGAGCATAAGTATTCTACGGTGGGTAAACAAATTACTGTTGAGCAATTGACAGAATTGAGCATAGTTATGAGAATATCTAGGTATGATCATGTATATAGGCATCACGTCTGCGACAAGTAGACCGACTCCTGCCTGCATCTACTACTATTACTCCACTCATCGACCGCTATCTAGCATGCATCTAGAGTATTAAGTTAAAAACAGAGTAACGCCTTAAGCAAGATGACATGATGTAGATGGATAGTTTTATGCAATATGATAAAAAAACCATCTTGTTATCCTCGATGGCAACAATACAATATGTGCCTTGCTGCCCCTTCAGTCACTGGGAAAGGACACCGCAAGATCGAACCCAAAGCTAAGCACTTCTCCCATGGCAAGAACAACCAATCTAGTAGGCCAAACCAAATTGATAATTCGAAGAGACTTCAAAGATAACCAATCATACATAAAAGAATTCAGAGAAGATTCAAATATTATTCATAGATAGACTTGATCATAAAACCACATTCATTGGTCTCAACAAACACACGGCAAAAAGAAGATTACATCAAATAGATCTCCACGAGAGAGGGGGAGAACATTGTATTGAGATCCAAAAAGAGAGAAGAAGCCATCTAGCTACTAACTATGGACCCGTAGGTCTGAAGTAAACTACTCACACTTCATTGGAGGGGCTTGGATGATGATGTAGAACCCCTCCGTGATCGATGCCCCCTCCGGCAGAGCTCCGTAACAGGCCCCAAGATGGGATCTCATGGATACAGAAATTTGCGGCGGTGGAATTAGGTTTTTGGCTCCGTATCTGATCGTTTGGGGGTACGTAGGTATATATAGGAGGAAGGAGTACGTCGGTGGAGCTTCGAGGGGCCCACGAGGCAGGGGGAGCGCCCTAGGGGGGGCGCCCTCCACCCTCGTGACCGCCTCGTGGCTTTCTTGACGGAGGGTCCAAGTCTCCTGGGTCTTATCTAATGAGAAAATCGCGTTCCCGAAGGTTTCATTCCGTTTGGACTCCGTTTGATAGTCTGTTTCTCCGAAACACTGAAGTAGGCAAAAAAACAACAATTCTGGGGTGGGCCTCCGGTTAATAGGTTAGTCCCAAAAATAATATAAAAGTGGAAAATAAAGCCCAATATAGTCCAAAACAGTAGGTAATATAGCATGGAGCAATAAAAAATTATAGATACGTTGGAGACGTATCAAGCATCCCCAAGCTTAATTCCCGCTCGTCCTTGAGTAGGTAAATGATAAAAACAAAGTTTTTGATGCGAAGTGCTACTTGGCATAATTTCAATGTAAATCTTCTTAATTGTGGTATGAATATTCAGATTCAAAAGATTCAAGACAAAGGTTCATGTTGGCATAAAAATAATAATACTTCAAGCATACTAACAAAGAAATTATGTCTTTTGAAAATAACATGGCCAAAGAAAGCTATCCCTACAAAATCATATAGTCTGGCTATGCTCTATCTTCACCACACAAAGTATTTAAATCATGCACAACCCCGATGACAAGCCAAGCAATTGTTTCATACTTTTGACATTTTCAAAACTTTTTCGATCTTCACGCAATACATGAGCGTGAGCCATGGATATAGCACCATATGTGGAATAGAATGGTGGTTGTGGAGAAGACAAAAAGAGGGGAAGATAGTCTCACATCAACTAGGCGTATCAACGAGCTATGGAGATGCCCATCAATAGATATCAATGTGAGTGAGTAGGGATTGCCATGCAACGGATGCACTAGAGCTATAAGTATATGAAAGCTCAACAAAAGAAACTAAGTGGGTGTGCATCCAACTCGCTTGCTCACGAAGACCTAGGGCATTTTGAGGAAGCCCGTAATTGGAATATACAAGCCAAGTTTTATAATGAAAAATTCCCACTAGTATATGAAAGTGACAAAATGAGAGACTCTCTATCATGAAGATCATGGTGCTACTCTGAAGCACAAGTGTGGTAAAAGGATAGTAACATTGTCCCTTCTCTCTTTTTCTCTCATTTTTTTGTTTGGGCCTTCCCCTTTTTTTGGCCTCTTTTTTTCATCCGGAGTCTCATCCCGACTTGTGGGGGAATCATAGTCTCCATCATCCTTTCCTCACTTGGAACAATTCTCTAAAAATGATGATCATCACACTTTTTATTTTTCTTACAACTCAACAATTACAACTCAATACTTAGAACAAAATATGACTCTATATGAATGCCTCCGGCGGTGTACTAGGATATGCAATGAATCAAGAGTGAAATGTATGAAAGAATTATGAACGGTGGCTTCGCCGCAAATACGATGTCAACTACATGATCATGCTAGCAATATGACAACGATGGAGTGTGTCATAATGAATGGAACGGTGGAAAGTTGCATGGTAATATATCTCGGAATGGCTATGGAAATGCCATGATAGGTAGGTATGGTGGCTATTTTGAGGAAGGTATTTGGTGGGTGTATGATATCGGCGAAAAGTGCACGGTATTAGAGAGCCTAGCAATGGTGGAAGGAAGGAAAGTGTGTATAATCCATGGACTCAACATTAGTAAAAAAGAACTCATATACTTATTGCAAAAATCTAGAAGTTATCAAAGCAAAGTATTATGCGCATGCTCCTAGGGGGATAGATTGGTAGGAAAAGACCATCGCTCGTCCCCGACCGCCACTCATAGGGAAGACAATCAATAAATAAATCATGCTCCGACCTCATCACATAACGGTTCACCATGCGTGCATGCTACGGGAATCACAAACTTTAACACAAGCATTTCTCAAATTCACAACTACTCAACTAGCATGACTCTAATAACACCATCCTTGTATCTCAAAACAATTATCAAGCATCAATTTTTTTTCTTAGTATTCAACGCACTCAAAAGAAAGTTTTACAAATCTTGAATACCAAGCATATTATTATTAAGCAAATTACCATGCTATTAAGACTCTCAAAATAATCTAAGTGAAGCATGAGAGATCAATAGTTTCTATAAAACAAATCCACCATCGTTCTCTAAAAGATATAAGTGAAGCACTAGAGCAAAACTATAAAACTCAAAAGATATAAGTGAAGCACTAGAGTAAAACTATAGAGCTCAAAAGATATAAGTGAAGCACATAGAGTATTCTATCAAATTCCAAATTATGTATGGATCTCTCAAAAGGTGTGTATATCAAGGATGATTGTGGTAGACTAACAAGTAAAGACTCAAATCATAAAAGACGCTCTAAGCAAAACACATATCATGTGGTGAATAAAAATATAGCTCCAAGTAAAGTTACCGATAGAAGTAGACGAAAGAGGGGATGCCTTCCGGGGCATCCCCAAGCTTTGGCTTTTAGGTGTCCTTAGATTATCTTGGGGGTGCCATGGGAATCCCCAAGGTTAGGCTCTTGCCACTCCTTGTTCCATAATCCATCAAATCTTTACCCAAAACTTGAAAACTTCACAACACAAAACTTAAAATAGAAAATCTCGTGAGCTCCGTTAGCGAAAGAAAACAAAAGACCACTTCAAGTTACTGTAATGAACTCATTATTTATTTATATTGGTGTTAAACCTACTGTATTCCAACTTCTATATGGTTTATAAACTATTTTACTAGACATAGATTCATCAAAATAAGCAAGCAACACACGAAAAACAGAATCTTTCAAAAACAGAACAGTCTGTAGTAATATGTAGCTAGCGCAAGATTTGGAACCCCAAAAATTCTAAAATAAATTTATGGACGTGAGGAATTTATCTATTAATCATCTGAAAAAAGAATTAACTAAATATCACTCTCCAAATAAAAATGACAGCAGTTCTCGTGAGTGCTAAAGTTTCTGTTTTTTTACAGCAAGTTCAACAAGACTTTCCCCAAGTCTTCCCAACGGTTCTACTTGGCACAAACACTAATTAAACAAAAAAACACAACCAAAACAAAGGCTAATTAATTTATTTATTACTAAACAGGAGCAAAAATCAAGGAATAAAAAATAAAATTGGGTTGCCTCCCAACAAGCGCTATCGTTTAACGCCCCTAGCTAGGAATAACAAGCAAGAATAGATCTAGGTATTGCCATCTTTGGTAGGCAATCCATAAGTGGCTCTCATAATAGATTCATAAGGTAATTTTATTTTATTTCTAGGGAAGTGTTCCATGCCCTTTTTAATGGAAATTGAAATCTAATATTCCCTTCCTTCATATCAATAATTGCACCAACCGTTCTAAGGAGAGGTCTACCGAGAATAATAGGGAAAGAAGGATTGCAATATATATCAAGAACGATAAAATATACGGGCACATAATTCATATTTGCAACAATAAGAACATCATTAATTCTTCCCATAGGTTTCTTAATAGTGGAATCCGCAAGATGCAAGTTTAGAGAGCAATCATCAAAATTACGGAAATCTAGCAAATCACACAAAGTTTTTGGGAATAGTAGAGACACTAGCACCCAAATCACACAAAGCATAAAACTCATAATCTTTAATTTTTAATTTTAATAGTAGTTTCCCACTCATCATAAAGTTTTCTAGGGATAGAAACTTTCAACTCAAGTTTTTCTTCATAAGATTGCATCAAGGCATCAACGATATGTTCGGTAAAGGCTTTATTTTGACTGTAAGCATGAGGAGAATTTAGAACGGATTGCAACAAGGAAATACAATCAATTAAAGAGCAATTTTCATAATTAAATTCCTTGAAATCCAATATAGTGGGTTTAGCATCATCTAGGGTTTTATTTCTTTTAATCCCACTTCTATCAATTTCACCATCAGGATCTAAATACTCCGAATTTTTAGAACGCCTTCTAGGTAAAGGTGGATCATATTCAGTCCCATAATTATCAAGATTAATATTGCAAAACAAAGATTTAATAGGGAACACATCAATAACTTTTAGATCGTCATCATTATTTTCATAGGAACTAGAAGAACACGCTTTAATAAAGGCATCTTTCATAGCACGCGTCCTAGCGGTTCTTTCCTTGCACTCATCAATGGAAATTCTCATGGCTTTGAGAGACTCATTGATATCATGCTTAGGATGAATAGATCTAAGCTTTAAAGAATCAACCTCAAGAGAAATTCTATCAATGTTCCTAGCCAAATCATCAATCTTAAGCAATTTTTCTTCAATCATAGCATTAAAATTATTTTGCAAAGTAATAAATTCTTTAATATTTGATTCAAAATCAAAGGGCATCTTATTATAATTTCCATAAGAATTGTTGTAGGAATTACCATAATTATTAGAGGATTACTAGGATAAGGCCTAGAGTTGAAATTTCCCCTATACGCGTTGTTACCAAAGTTATTCCTACCAACAAAATTCACATCCATAGATTCATTATTATTCTCAATCAAAGTAGACAAAGGCATATCATTAGGATCAGATGAAACACTCTTAGTAGCAAATAATTTCATAAGTTCATCCATCTTTCCACTCAAAACATTAATTTCTTCTATCACATGCACTTTTTTATTAGTGGATTTTTTAGTGTGCCATTAATAATAATTAACCATAATATTATCTAGGAGTTTAGTAGCATATCCTAAAGTGATTACGATAAAAGTGCCTCCCGCGGCCGAATCTAAAAGATTTCTAGAAGCAAAATTCAATTCGGCATAAATTTTTTGCATAATCATCCACAAATTCAAACCATGAGTAGGGAAATTACGTATCATTAATTTCATTCTCTCCCAAGCTTGTGAAACATGTTCATGATCAAGTTGCTTAAAATTCATAATATCGTTTCTAAGAGAGATGATCTTAGCGAGAGGAAAATACTTAGAGATAAAAGCATCTTTGCACTTGTTCCATGAATCAATACTATTTTTAGGCAAAGATGAAAACCAACCTTTAGCACAATCTCTAAGCGAAAAAGGAAATAGCTTCAATTTAACAATATCATTATAGACATCTTTATTCTTTTGCATGTCACACAAATCAACGAAGCTATTAAGATGGGTAGCGGCATCTTCACTAGGAAGACCGGAAAACGGATCTTTCATGAAAATATTTAGCAAAGCAGCATTAATTTCACAAGATTCAGCATCGGTAAGAGGAGCAATCGGAGTGCTAAGGAAATCATTATTGTTGGTATTGGTGAAGTCACACAATTTAGTATTATCTTGAGCCATAGCGACAAACAAGCAATCCAACACACGAGTAAACAAAAAGCAAACGGGCAAAAGAGGCAAATAGAGAGGGAGGATAGAGAGAGAGAGGGTGAATAAAACGGCAAGGGTGAAGTGGGGGAGAGGAAAACGAGAGGCAAATGGCAAATAATGTAATGCGGGAGATAGGGATTGTGATGGGTACTTGGTATGTTGACTTTTGCGCAGACTCCCCGGCAACGGCGCCAGAAATTCTTCTTGCTACCTCTTGAGCACTGCGTTGGATTTCCCAGAAGAGGAGAGGATGATGCAGCAAAGTAGCGTAAGTATTTCCCTCAGTTTTTGAGAACCAAGGTATCAATCCACTAGGAGGCTACGCGCGAGTCCCTCGTACCTACACAAAAACAATAGCTCAACGCAACCAACGCGCTTAGGGGTTGTCAATCCCTTCACGGTCACTTACGAAAGTGAGATCTGATAGAGATGATAAATAATATTTTTGGTATTTTTGGTATAGAGATGCAAAGTGAAAAGTAAAAGGCAAAGTAATAATAAAGTGATGGAGATTAATATGATGAGAAAGAGACCTGGGGGCCATAGGTTTCACTAGTGGCTTCTCTCAAGAGCATAAGTATTCTATGGTGGGTGAACAAATTACTATTGAGCAATTGACAGAATTGAGCATAGTTATGAGAAAATCTAGGTATGATCATGTATACATGCATCACGTCCGAGACAAGTAGACCGACTCCTGCCTGCATCTACTACTATTACTCCACTCATCGACCGCTATCCAGCATGCATCTAGAGTATTAAGTTAAAAACAGAGTAACACCTTAAGCAAGATGACATGATGTAGAGGGATAGTTTCATGCAATATGATAAAAACCCCATCTTGTTATCCTCGATGGCAAGAATACAATACGTGCCTTGCTGCCCCTTCTGTCACTGGGAAAGAACACCGCAAGATCGAACCCAAAGCTAAGCACTTCTCCCATGGCAAGAACAACCAATCTAGTAGGCCAAACCAAACTGATAATTCGAAGAGACTTGCAAAGATAACCAATCATACATAAAAGAATTCAGAGAAGATTCAAATATTATTCATAGATAGACTTGATCATAAACCCACAATTCATCGGTCTCAACAAACACACGGCAAAAAGAAGATTACATCGAATAGATCTCCACGAGAGAGTGGGAGAACATTGTATTGAGATCCAAAAAGAGAGAAGAAGCCATCTAGCTACTAACTATGGACCCGTAGGTCTGAAGTAAACTACTCACACTTCATCGGAGGGGCTTGGATGATGATGTAGAAGCCTTCCGTGATCGATGCCCCCTCCGGCGGAGCTCCGGAACAGGCCCCAAGATGGGATCTCGTGGATACAGAAAGTTGCGGCAGTGGAATTAGGTTTTTGGCCCCGTATTTGATTGTTTGGGGTTACGTAGGTATATATAGGAGGAAGGAGTACGCCGGTGGAGCTTCGAGGGGCCCATGAGGCAGGGGGCGCGCCCTAGGGGGCGCCCTCCACCCTCATGACCGCCTCGTGGCTTTCTTGACGGAGGGTCCAAGTCTCCTGAGTCTTATCTGATGAGAAAATCGCGTTCCCGAAGGTTTCATTCCGTTTGGACTCCGTTTGATATTATGTTTCTCCGAAACACTAAAATAGGTAAAAAAACAACAATTCCGGGCTGGGCCTCCGGTTAATAGGTTGGTCCCAAAAATAATATAAAAGTGGAAAATAAAGCCCAATATAGTCCAAAACAGTAGGTAATATAGCATGGAGCAATCAAAAATTATAGATACGTTGGAGACGTATCAGGGTCACTGATGGATCTTTAACCAACCTATACTAAGTAGTTTAGGATAAGCAGGTAAGGTATGATAGCAGGTAACAAAAACCGGCTATGCATCAGAGTAGGATCATACATAAAGAAGTAGCAGTTCTAATGCAAGCATGAGAGGGAAATAAATGGGCGATATCGGGATGCTCAAGGAGGGTTTGCTTGCCTGGTTGCTCAGACAAGGAGGGTTCATCGGTGCCGTAGTCGATCACAGGGGCATCAGTATCGTCACGGGGTCTACCGAAGAGAGGGGGGAAGAAACAGTAAATACATAGCAAGAAAGTGCAGAACAGGACAACAGGCAGAGCTAGAAGTGTTCTAGCGCGATGCTACACGATACCGTACAAGGTGGAGAACATCCGGGAATGTTTCCCCGAAGTTTGGCATTGTCAGACAGTCGAACCGGAGGGGAGACGGTTGCAGGTTCGCTATGCTAGGGATGTGTGGCGGACGAACGGACTGCGTATTCGGATTTGTCTCATCGTTCTGAGCAACTTTCATGTACAAAGTTTGTCCATTCGAGTTACGGATTATTTTATATTAATTTTTAAAGTTTTAAAACATTTTGTAAATTTTCCGATTTAAATTAATTCGAAAATATTAAATAGCTAAAGTGCTATGGGTACCCAGAAGTGTACCCAGCAACATGCAGATGCAGCTAACAGTGGGGTCCAGGGCGTGCTGAGTCAGCATGGTCAACAGTCAACTTTGACTAGGTTGACTCGTCAAAAGTGATAGTGGGGCCTATTTATCAAGGACTGTTTAGTTAATAGGTTTAGTTATCTATTTGAATTAGCAGAGGATCCACATGTCATACACTATTTTAACTTAACATAATTATTTATTTACTAACTAGTTAATTAGGATGGTGGGCCCCCGATGTCAGCAGTTCAGTGGGGGGGTTCATTAGCGAGGGGATTAGCATGACTGGCGGCTAAACACCGGTGGCCAGAGACTACAGCGGAGTGCGGGAGCAGCTGGGGAGGGCGCTGGGAGCAGCGGCATGTGGGTGTGGCGTCAGCCGGCCGAAGCAGGCGCGGCCTGGCGCGGCGGCAAATGGTCGCGGGTGGCGAGGCTGTGGGCGTGCGGACGCAGTCCGGGCAGGGGGGAAAGGGCGCGTGGCCGCGAGCTCCGAGGAGGGCAGGCACGGGGCCGCGACGAGGGGGTGGAGCGCGCGCGGGCGTGAGGGCCAGCGTGCGCTAGCGCTGCCGTGCGTGCGCGACGCGGACGTGGAGGCGCGCGAGATGACGGGTGAGGGAGTCCTGGATTAGGGGGTGTTCGGGTAGCCGGACTATACCTTCAGCCGGACTCCTGGACTATGAAGATACAAGATTGAAGACTTCGTCCCGTGTCCGGATGGGACTTTCCTTGGCGTGGAAGGCAAGCTTGGCGATGCGGATATTCAAGATCTCCTACCATTGTAACCGACTTTGTGTAACCCTAACCATATCCGGTGTCTATATAAACCGGAGGGTTGTAGTCCGTAGGCAATCAACTCCATACACAACAATCATACCATAGGCTAGCTTCTAGGGTTTAGCCTCCTTGATCTCGTGGTAGATCTACTCTTGTACTACCCATATCATCAATATTAATCAAGCAGGAGTAGGGTATTACCTCCATCGAGAGGGCCCAAACCTGGGTAAAACAAAGTGTTCCCTGCCTCCTGTTACCATCCGGCCTAGACGCACAGTTCGGGACCCCCTACCCGAGATCCGCCAGTTTTGACACCGACATTGGTGCTTTCATTGAGAGTTCCTCTGTGTCGTCGCTTTTAGGCCCGATGGCTCCTTCGATCATCAACGACGATGCAGTCCAGGGTGAGACTTTTCTCCCCGGACAGATCTTCGTCTTCGGCGGCTTCGCACTGCGGGCCAATTCGCTTGGCCACCTTGAGCAGATCGAAAGCTACGCCCCTGGCCATCAGGTCAGGTTTGGAAGCCTAAACTACACGTCCGACATCCGCGGGGACTTGATCTTCGACGGATTCGAGCCACAGCCAAGCACGCCGCACTGTCTCGATGGGCACGATATAGCTCTGCCGCCGAACAGCGCTTTGGAGGCCGCACACGCATCGGTTCCGACCCCTAATTCGGAGCCTATTGCACCAATCGAGGATGAGCGGTTGGACGTTACCTCGGGGGCTTCGATCTCAAAGGCGATCGAGCCGAACGCTAGCCCCGCACTCTGCATGATCCGTGACTCCGAGGATCCGGACTCCTCCCCGGACTCCGAACCTCCCGCGCCCCTGCCAATCGAATCCGATTGGGCGCTGATAATGGAGTTCACCGCCGCAGACATCTTTCAGCATTCGCCTTTTGGCGACATCTTGAATTCTCTTAAGTCTCTCTCTTTATCAGGAGAGCCCTGGCCGGACTACGGCCAGCAAGGATGGGATACGGACGACGAAGAAATTCAAAGCCCACCCACCACCCACTTGGTAGCCACGGTCGGCAATTTAAGCGACGTGGTCAACTTCGACTCCGGAGACATCGTTAGCATGGATGACGATGCAGGAGATACCGACGAACCAACGCCCACAGGGCATTGGACAGCCACCTCATCTCACGATGTGTACATGGTGGATACCCCTAAAGGAAGCGACAAAGAGGAAAAGGGGGATGGGACGGGAGATCGACCCCCCGAAAAACAATCAAAGCGTCGGCGTAAACGCCGACCCAAGCCCCGCCTCGACAAAAACCCAGCCATAGAGCAGGACGAGCCAATGGACGACGAGCAGGCCTTAGAGCAACCGTCCGAACAGGGCAACACAGATAGAGAAACCGAACTTCCCGCCTCCGGCGAAAACGACATTCGGGACGACCTCACGCCGGATAAACCTATGGAGCAGAAGAATCTCCACGAGAGGCTCGTTGCAACTGCACGCAGCCTAAAAAAGCAGAAGAGGAAGCTAAAAACAGCGGAAGATGCACTCCGGATTAGATGGAACAAAGTAATCAATACCGCAGATAAGTACGGCAACAATCGCCGCACTAAAATCTATCCGAAAAGAAAGCTACTGCCTAAATTCGATGAAGAGGCCCAAGAGCCCTCGCATTCAAAAAATGAGAAAGCCACACGGTCGGATAGACGACCCCATAAAGCGGCAAGCGGCGGCGCACCTAAATCGGCATGCGACCCAATTAAGGATTTGCATCATGGCCCAGTCAGGTCCATTTATGGGCCAAGAAAGCAAGCTCTCGTAAGCAACGCTATGAAGCCATCATCAGAATCCGGCACACCCAAATACAGGGGCGTCGCACACCCCCTATGTTTCACCGATGAGGTCCTGGACTATGAATTTCTAGAGGGATTCAAACCCGTAAACATAGAGGCATATGATGGAACAATAGAGCCTGGAGTTTGGATCGAGGATTATATCCTCCACATACACATGGCTAGAGGAGATGATCTCCACGCCATAAAATATTTACCCCTTAAGCTTAAAGGGCCAGCATGGCATTGGCTTAAAAGCCTTCCTGAAAACACAGTTGGAAGCTGGGAAGAGCTCGAGGATGCTTTCTGAGCAAACTTTCAAGGGACCTATGTCTGCCCTCCAGATGCAGGCGATCTTAGTCACATAACTCAACAACCCGGAGAATCAGCTCGGCAGTTCTGGAATAGATTCCTCACTAAAAAGAATCAGATAGTCAACTGTCCGGACGCCGAAGCCTTAGCATCTTTCAGGCATAACGTCCGAGACGAATGGCTCGCCAGACACCTCGGCCAAGAAAAGCCAAGAACAATGGCCGCACTAACAAGCCTCATGACACGCTTTTGTGCAGGGGAGGACAGCTGGTTGGCAAGGTGCAGCCCCAGCGATCCAAGTACATCCGAAACAAGGGATGGAAACGGAAAACCGCGATGCAACAAGGACCGTCGCCGGACTAAGGACAAAAGTCCGAAGAGCATGGCAGTCAATGCCGGATTCAAAGGCTCACGACAAAATCAGACAAAATTGCCCCCACAGGATAACAGGGACGATCCATCCAACCTAAATAAAATCCTGGACAGGATATGTGAGATACACAGTACTCCCGGGAAGCCTGCTAACCATACCCACAGAGACTGTTGGGTTTTCAAACAATCCGGCAGACTCAATGCCGAACACAAGGGGCTCGACACACCAAGCGAAGACGAGGACGAACCCCAAAAGCAGAGTAACAGGAAACAAAAGAACTTCCCACAAGAAGTAAAAACAGTGAACTCACTTCACATAACAAAACGTGTGGCGCCCGTAAAGGTACGCACCACACGGCCCATCCCCAAAGGGTCCTTCCACTGGTTGTCAAAACCGATCATCTTCGATCAACTAGATTATTCTAGGAATATCAAGAATGTAGGCTGGACTACCTTGATACTCGATCCAATGATTGGCAGACTCTAGTTTTCAAATGTCCTTATGGACGGTGGCAGTGGACTAAACCTGATATATCAGGATACAATCCAGCACATGGGGATAAACCCAGCAAGAATCCACCGCAGCAAAACCTCCTTTCAAGGGGTAATACCTGGTCCGGACACTCATTGTACGGGTTTTCTCCGTCTCACAGTCACATTCGGCTCTGCCGATAACCTCCGCCGCGAAAAGCTGACCTTCCATATCATCCCGTTCTCAAGTCGCTATCAAGCACTACTGGGACGCGAAGGTTTCGCTCGCTTTAACGCAATACCGCATTATGCATCTCTTACGCTTAAGATGCCCGGTCCACGAGGCATCATCTCTTTGAAGGGGAAGCACTAAAGTGCGCCTCCCCAAGCGGAGGATAGTGCGGCCGCTTTAACAGTCCCACAGCAAAATGGCCTCACCGGCCAAAAAAACTTCGAAATAGGTCATTCAAGACCACGAACGTGGATAGACGAGTTCGGTGCAAAATCATCATTGATGCAGGCCTAGAAGCCATATACCCCCGCACTAGGGGCTCCACGCATATACAATAAGAGACAATAAAGCTCAAACTTATATATCTTACTTTATACTTTGCTTATTTTAAACTTTTTCGGCACGACCCATTTTCAACTCAGTTCCTCTCTTTTACAGATGAACGTCGTGCGGCGCCCGTTCAGGATACGGCACAATGGAGACACAGGCGCAGACGTGCAGTAGGGACCCGTCCTAAAGGATTCTTTTTAGATTAAGACCCTGCGTAAACCTTTTTTACTGTCTCTTGTTGCTACACATCCCCTGGTTTCTTCTTTCTAATATAACCAAGGAGGAGGCTGGCGCCTTGGCATGTGGCCACGTCAGAATTTTTGCATGTACCTGGACACTAGGGGCTTTTTTAATAAAGAGTGTTGTTTCGCCCACACTCATAAAGACCGAACACCTTAGGGAGTGTTCAGCATCGCGAGTTTTGGCATTATATGCATCAGCTCCGAATCATGTCTTTGGTCAAATGTTGGGTTGCCCGGCTCCTGAGTTCGTCTACCTTACGTTCCGCTCTATCGGCTAAGGTAGCACCAGGAGAACTACTGCCATTGTGCCCCCGGTTCGGCCAGGGCGAGCACCTCAGTTGAGAAAGCCGAAAACTGACTGTCATGATGTAGCATGAGACTGGTCAGCCACTCGATGACCTATCGGAATCTATCGGATTCCTCCGCTTTAACGAAGGGCCGCTTCCCGGTCAGGCACATGCGCGCCCCGAACTCGGACGAGCGCAGTTGCCACCAAGGAGCTACCTAAATAGTCTCACTGTCAAACTCCTATGGCTAAGTGAAAGTGTTAAAGCATTATAGTCCGGTTGCCTGGCCCGCTGCGCTATCACCTCCTTTGTAGGACCAAGACGTTGGGTTAAGTGTGAAAATGCGTCTTCTGTGAGCAACCCCGCACTATGTGCGTGGGGGCTGAAGCCAACGATTGCCATCTTTCAGATTTTGTATATATATATATATATATATATATATATATATATATATATATATATATATATATATATATATATATATATATATATATATATATCTTAAAACGGCCGCATAGAAGGTGTTCACAATACTTGGAGGCACAAGTATAAAAAAAGGCCACTACAGTTTATCAAAATATTACTTTATAATTACATATGCTATCATAACATAGCATCTTTCGGGCACTGCGTCTCTATTACACGAGCGCCTTCAAGAACTTCTTGAAAATAGTGCTCGGAGGGTACTCGGCTTTTGTCCGAATCTCGGGACGCAACAACGGTGGTCTCCATCTCTGCCCAGTATGTCTTAACAC
>NC_041384.1:120520449-120520843 GCF_002162155.2 Triticum dicoccoides | reverse complement strand
CTCCTTTGTAGGACCAAGACGTTGGGTTAAGTGTGAAAATGCGTCTTCTGCGAGCACCCCCGCATTATGTGCGTGGGGGCTGAAGCCAACGACTGCCATCTTTCAGATTTTATATATATATATATATATATATATATATATATATATATATATATATATATATATATATATATATATATATATATATATATATATATCTTAAAACGGCCGCACAGGAGGTGTTCCCAATACTTGAAGGCACAAGTATAAAAAAGGCCACTACAGTTTATCAAGATATTAATTACATATGCTATCATAACATAGCATCTTTCGAGCACTACGTCTCTATTACACGAGCGCCTTCAAGAACTTCCTGAAAATAGTGCTCGGAGGGTACTCGGCTTTTGTCCGAATC
>NC_041384.1:120515931-120520241 GCF_002162155.2 Triticum dicoccoides | reverse complement strand
ATCTTAAAACGGCCGCATAGAAGGTGTTCACAATACTTGGAGGCACAAGTATAAAAAAAGGCCACTACAGTTTATCAAAATATTACTTTATAATTACATATGCTATCATAACATAGCATCTTTCGGGCACTGCGTCTCTATTACACGAGCGCCTTCAAGAACTTCCTGAAAATAGTGCTCGGAGGGTACTCGACTTTTGTCCGAATCTCGGGACGCAACAACGGTGGTCTCCATCTGTGCCCAGTATGTCTTAACACGGGCTAGAGCCATCCTAGCGCCCTCTATGCATACTGACCTCTTCATTGCATTTATACACAGCACCGCGTCAAGGAATTGCTGCACCAAGCTGAAATAACTCTTCGGCTCCGAACTCCCCGGCCACAGGTGACCCATGACGTACTTCATGGCGAGTCCAGACAACCTATTCAGTTTGGCCCATTGAGCCAAACAATCATCCACTGCAAGTGGACGCTCTGGATTGTGTTACTGTGACCATAAAAGCTTTTCCACTTCGCGATCTTTTAGATCTCGAAAGTGTTCGGTCGCATCAGCAGCACTTGCTGCCAAATCCAGATAGGTGTCCTCCACACTCCACATCCGGTCCAACGGAGCAAACTTCGGATCACATAACTTCCTCCGCAGCATAAAGGGCTTTCCAGCCGCAATCTGTTCGGCCTGACGCAGCTCCTCCTTCGCAGCTCTCATCGCAGAGCGAGCGTCCTTGGCATCGGCAACGGCCTTCTCTAAGTCCGTCTGTCTCGCCCGGTCTTCTTTCTCAAGAAGTTTGCAACGGTCTGCAGCGCTCTTTAACTTCTCGGCCATTTCAGCCATCTCTTCTTTGCTTCGGTAGTGAGCAGCCTGTTCAGCTCTCAGCTCTTCAAGGGCCTTCTCGGCAGCCGCATCGCTTTTTCTGGCTTGCTCCTTAGCTCGGGCAAGTTCTGCCCTAAGATTCTCCACGGTGGCCGTACCATCTGCGTCAAGCACACACATTGTAAGACACTGGCATGAAGCTCCTCTTACCTAATGCCGCCCGAAGAATTACATACCTTGAGCCTCATCAAGCCGCTTATTGACAAGCGCGATGTCAGCATCTGCCACGTCCAGTTGCAGCTTTAGTTCGGCCACATCATCAGTTCGGCTTGATTCCGGACACCCCGCCACCTACATTCAAAGGCGACAACTTAGACCTGGGATTATGATCCTCTGCGTGCCGTCATTTCTTGACAACGCACAGAGTCTCAGGGGCTACTATCTACATAGGGCGCATCTTACTTATGCGCAACTAACAAAAGTGTACATTATCTAACGTACCTCAAAACACGTCAGTAAACTTTTGACGGCCTCATGCAATCCGCTTTCTGCGGATGAAATCCTTTCAATCACCGTGCCCATCAATGCACGATGCTCCTCTGAGATAGAAGCTCGCCCCAGCAGAATCTTTAGCTCCTCCGGCCGAGCACCGGACGGTGCTGGACTTGTCTTGTGGCCTCTTTCGAAGGCCGGACGCGGAGAACCTCGGGGGGCGCATAGTTACCTTCCGCCCTTGTCAGATTCGGAGAAACCCTCCTCGACGACACCTCAGGGTCGCCTGCCTCGCTAGGCGGTATGGCAGGGGAAGGCGTCCCGCTCTCCATCATCTCCGGAAGAAGATCCCCCGAAGACGAGCTCTGCTGAGAAGGGCTGAGGTCCGAGCTATAAGGTAAAATTTCGGTTAATCTGCTCAGATATAAATCAAGGATTTCTCTCATCCCTCAAAAGGAAAACCTCTCTCTACTTATGGCTCGCTGGAGGGCTGATCCCCTTGAGGGCGTAGTCCGGCCGAGGAACTCCCCGGTGTCGGACCCTCTGACAAGGATTTTCTCCCCTGTTTCGAGGCCATGGTCTCCGGGTCGTCAGAGGCGGCTCTCTTCTTCCCCTTAGGAGAGGAATTGTCGGTTCCTCCCTTTGGAGCAGCCTCCTTCGAGGAGGCCATAGCTTCCTTGTCCTCCCCCTCCAAAGGCATTATCTCCAGCATCCTGACCAGCACGGGATCCGGCCTGGTTTCAGGAAGGGGAGCCGGACACCTGATCAGCTTTGCCTTCGCTATCCACTCCTGTTTAAAAGGACGGCTCTTTTAGGGGCAAGTTTATGACAATTATACGGATAGAAGGTCCGGGCACAAGGTTGCTTACTTGAGTATCCGGGCGATTGCAGCTTAGGCCTGCGTCCTCGGTTAAATCTGGACACACCTCTTGTGATCCGAAGAAAAGTCTATACATCTCCGCGGGCGTTGCGCCCATAAAATTCTGGAGAGCTCACGGTCCCTCTGGATTAAACTCCCACAGGCGAAGGGGGCGACGTTTGCCGGGCAATATTCGGCGAATCAGCATGACCTGCGCCACCTTGACCAGGTTGAGGTCTCCTTCTAAGAGATCCCTAATGCAGCCCTGCAACAGGGGCACATCTTTGGATAACCCCCAATCTAATCCTTTGTTGACCCATGACGCTAGCCGTGGTGGGGGACCCGAGCAAAAGGCAGGAGGCACCACCCACTTGGAGCTCCTAGGAGCGGTGATATAGAACCACTCTTGTTGCCACAAGCCGAGCTCCTCTTGAAAGGAGCCCTCGGGCCATGGAGCATCGGCATTCTTACTTATGACAGCACCTCCGCACTCTGTGTGCCGTCCCTCGATCATCTTCGGCTCCACTCCAAAAGTCTTGAGCCATAATCCGAAGTGAGGAGTTACACGGAGGAACGCTTCACACACAACGATGAATGAGGAAATGTGGAGGATGGACTCCGGGGCTAAGTCATGAAATTCCAGCCCGTAATAAAACAGCAGCCCCCTCATGAAGGGATCCATCGGGAAGCCTAACCCTCGAAGGAAGTGAGACATGAACACTACGCTCTCACCGGGCTGGGGACTGGGAATAGCCTGCCTTTGAGCAGGCAACCTATGCGGAATTTCGGCAGTCAAGAACTTAGCCTCTCTCAACTTTAGCACGTCCTCCTCCGTGACAGAGGAGGGCATCCATTGGCCTTGAAGGTCGGAACCGGACATTGTCGAAGGTCCGAAGCGCCTGGAATCTGGGGCCTAGGGTGTTGGAACTCGAGGCGACGGGTGAACTCGTTTGAGATTAGAAAAATGACTAAGGCCTTGGTCTCTTTATAAGAGGTTGAACACCAGGAGCCCTCCCCGTAACCGTTTGGGACTCACCTTTAATTGAGAAAACATGCTGATGGGCACGATTGGGTTACCCACGTCCGTATTGATGAGAATCCCGTAAAAGGGGGGCACACGATCTCTGCTTTGACAAGACATGCCAAGGAAACCGCCTCGCAAAACATGCTGAGGTGGAAAGGTGAAAACGATTCGAGCGAAGAACTTGGCTGTAGTGTGATGACACACTGCGGAATACGTCAGCAGATTTGATTTGTGTTAATATTATTCTCTCTAGGGCAATATGTGGAAGCTTATTTTGCAGAGCCAGACACTACTCTTGGTGATTACAATCTTCTATGAAGGACTTGGAGGAGGAACCCGCCTTGCAATGCCGAAGACAATTTGCGTGCCGGACTCGTCGTCATTGAAGCCTGGTTCAGGGGCTACTGAGGGAGTCCTGGATTAGGGGGTGTTCGGGTAGCCGGACTATACCTTCAGCCGGACTCCTGGACTATGAAGATACAAGATTGAAGACTCGTCCCGTGTCCGGATGGGACTTTCCTTGGAGTGGAAGGCAAGCTTGGCGATGCGGATATTCAAGATCTCCTACCATTGTAACCGACTTTGTGTAACCCTAACCCTATCCGGTGTCTATATAAACCGGAGGGTTGTAGTCCGTAGGCAATCAACTCCATACACAACAATCATACCATAGGCTAGCTTCTAGGGTTTAGCCTCCTTGATCTCGTGGTAGATCTACTCTTATACTACCCATGTCATCAATATTAATCAAGCAGGAGTAGGGTATTACCTCCATCGAGAGGGCCTGAACCTGGGTAAAACAATGTGTTCCCTGCCTCCTGTTACCATCCGGCCTAGACGCACAGTTCGGGACCCCCTACCCGAGATCCGCTGGTTTTGACACCGACAACGGGGACGGGGACAGAGGTAGGTGTTGCTTACCCCCGATGCAGGGGTTCAGGGTGGCGAGGCTTGATGCGGTCGTCGATGGAGAAACGGGGCGGGGCGGGGCGGCGAGGGCAGCTCCAAGCGGCGGTGATCCGGTGACGGGGCCCGACGCGTCGAGGCGGCGGGCCACGGCGGCGGCGGGACAGAGCAAGCGGCGGGGCGGCGTCTGGGAGGGGCGCTGGCGTCAGGGGCGCTAGG
>NC_041384.1:120479248-120515379 GCF_002162155.2 Triticum dicoccoides | reverse complement strand
GCGGGGGGATAGGGTTATGGGGAGGGAGTGGGAACGAGAGAGTGGGCCGGCCTGTGGGATGGTGGACTGTAACGCCCTCGATGCGGCTATCGATGCAGCTATATCTCCCATGTGTTGAAGCACGACTTAGAGGCATAACCGCATTGAAAGCAATGTCGCAAGTGAGGTAATCTTCACACAACCCATGTAATATACAAGGGAAAGAGATACATAGCTGGCTTACAATCGCCACTTCACACAATTACATGAATAAAGCATTACATCATCCAAATACAAACAATGTCCGACTACGGAACCCAAAATAAAAGAAGACTACCCCAAATGCTACACAGATCCCCGATCGACCCGACTGGGCTCCACTACTGATCAACTAGAACGAAACAACATAAAGGACAAGATCTCCATCGAGCTCCTCCTTGAGCTTGGTTGCGCCATCTGCACGGTTCAACGGCACCTGCAAGCTGGTTTTGGAAGTATCTGTGAGTCACGGGGACTTAGCAATCTCACACCCTCGCGATCAAGACTATTTAAGCTTATTGGTAAGGAAAAGGTATGAGGTGGAGCTGCAACAAGCGACTAGCATATTTGGTGGCTAACATACGCGAATGAGAGCTAGAAGAGAAGGCAAAAGCACGGTCGAGAAACTATGATCAAGAAGTGATCCTAAAACTACCTACGTCAAGGATAACTCCAACACCGTGTTCACTTCCCGGACTCCGCCGAGAAGAGACCATCACGGTTACACACGCGGCTGATGCATTTTAATTAAGGTCAACTTCAGGTTTTCTACAACCGGACATTAACAAATTCCCATCTGCCCATAACCACGGGCACGGCTTTCGAAAGTTCAAATCCCTGCAGGGGTGTCCCAACTTAGCCCATCACAAGCTCTCACGGTCAACGAAGGATATTCCTTCTAGCGGGAAGACCCGATCAGACTCGGAATCCCGGTTACAAGACATTTCGACAATGGTAAAACAAGACCAGCAAAGCCACCCTAATGTGCCGACAAATCCCGATAGGAGCTGCACATATCTCGTTCTCAAGGCACACCAGATTGTCCAAACTTCCGGTAGGCCAGCCTAGAGTTGCCCCTGGTGGCCACCGGCGGCTGACAAGTTGTACCAACACTCAGAGGAGCACTGGCCCGGGGGTTTAAATAAAGATGACCCTTGGACAGGCCTACCCAAGGGAAAGAAAAGACTAGGTGGAAAATGATAAAACCAATGTTGGGCCTTGCTGGAGGAGTTTTATTCAAGGCGAACTGTCAATGGGTTACCATTATAACCCAACCGCGTAAGGAACGCAAAATCCGGGAACATAACACCGATATGACGGAAACTAGGGCGGCAAGAGTGGAACAAAACACCAGGCATAAGGCCAAGCCTTCCACCCTTTACCAAGTATATAGATGCATTAATTAAATAAGAGATATTGTGATATCCCAACAAGTAAAACATGTTCCAACAAGGAACAACATCTTCATGTTCCAACAAGGAACAAACTTCAATCTTCACCTGCAAGTAACAACGCTATAAGAGGGGCTGAGCAAAGCGGTAACATAGCCAAACAACGATTTGCTAGGACAAGGTGAGTTAGAGGCTTGGTTTAACAATATGGGAGTCATGATAAGCAAGTGGTAGGTATCGCAACATAGGCATAGCAAAAGAGCGAGCAACTAGCAATCAAAGATAGAAGTGATTTTGAGGGTATGGTCATCTTGCCTGAAATCCCGCAAGGAAGAAGAACGAGTCCATGAAGAAGACAAACGGACGTAGTCGAACGAGTCCTCACAAACGCGACGTTACCGGAACCAACCCGAATAAGCAACACCGGAAAGAAGCACACAACATGGTAAACAACCAACACATGAACATGGTATGATATGCGGGATGCGGTATGCAATGCATATGCATGATTTGGGAAAGGAATGATTGGACCTGGCCTCAACATGTAAATCCAAGAGTGCCACTGGAAAGGTGAGGTGATTTCGGTTGAAATGGATATAAAGATCACCGGAATCGGATGCACGGTTTGGAAATGGCAAGCAAAACAAATATGGCACCGGTCTGCGATTAACAGCAAGTAGCCATCTAAATGCATCAAGATAAATAAGCTACAGCACTCAAACATGGCAACAAAATACATGGCAGGGATCCACTCAAGATTCTTGACAAAAGATGAACACTGAGGTACGGCTAATTCATAAATTAGCAGGTTCAAACAAGCATGGCAAAAGTGCAAATGATAACAGGTTTCAGACTTGGTGAAATTAACACAAGTCTGGAATTTATTAGCAGGAAGCAATCTTTATAGTATGAAAACTATATTCTACAGGAACATATCATGGCAAATCAAGGCATGGCATGAAGCTACTCAAAGCACTTAACAAAAGTCCCTTAGTGACTTTGAGCCAAAAGGGATCAGAAAATACAATTGCAAGCATATGAACATAGCAAAAACATAAACAGATTCAGACTTAGTGAAAAACTGGAGCATGCAAAACAGTTAACAAGTAGGCATGTTTACGAGCTCGATGCACTCACTACAGAGCATGGCATGACAAACTAAGCATACACCCATCAATGAGACATGGAATATAAGCTATACATGGCAAGAACAACAATATAGCATGCACAGATCAATAACAACAACCTCGGCAAAATCGCTAAACAAGTTAACAATCTGCCAGGATTCATGATATAGCAAAAGTAGAGCTCGATTGACTCAAGTTAGGGTGCTACATAAATGCAAACAAAGACATGTATGGAAAGAGCACCACAATATTAACAAAACATCCTTACTGATCATCCTCAAAAGAGGCACAAATCGCTAGGAAACAACATGAACATATGGCATAACAACAAAATCAGGACAAAGACTTAGTGAAATTCTAAGTCCCTGAAATCAGCATTACCGATTACGCTACTTTGCAAGCTTGTGCTAGTCACCACAAATATCACAAAAATACATGGCAAGCACCTCTATAAAGATGGCAGGGCATATAACAAAACACATGTAGAGCTCAGGAGCATAGCATGCACACATTAATCATGGCAAAAATGACAAAATGCCATTTGTTGAAACAGATCTGACAAATTACTCACATAGCCCTCTTCCAACGACATTTCGTGCGTAAATATGAGCTCAAATGAAAATGATGCAATGAGATGAAATGATGTACTCGTCGAGACGAACATTTTGATATGGCTACACACACAAATCGGAGTTACAGAAGCAGAGTTACGACATGTCAAAGATCTCATAAAAATTAGGGTTAGGGAGGCAAAAGTCAACCGTGCTCTAGATCCAGATCGGGATCTCGCCGGGCACTGTAGCAGCGCGCAGTCCGACGCTCGCCGGACTTCGTGGTGGCCGGAGGGACTTGCCGGGGAGGGAGAGGCCGGTCGGGCGTGGTCGAGGAGGAGGCCGGCCGGACGGAGGACGGCGGCGTGCTCCTCCACAGCGGTGACGGCGCGAAGAACCGGTGACCGAGGCGGCAGGGCAGGGCGCCGGTGGAGAGCGGGGTGGCAGCGGCGCGCGGTGGCCAGCGACCGAGCAGGCGGCAGCGGCGAGGCGGCGCCCGCGGCAGGTGCGGCCAAGCGCATGTGGACGGCGGCGGCGGCGACCGGGCCTGCGCAGGCCGGATCTGGGCCCGCGGGCCGCACGGCGGGGGAGGAGAGAGAGGGCGCGGCGCGGGCTGATGTGGCGCGCTCTGGTTGGCCGGGAGCGGTCGCCGGGATGATGTGGCAGCACCAGATTGGCTGGAGTGATGTGGCCGGCGGCGGTGGACCCGTCCGGCGCGGGCGGACATGTTCGGCGGCGCGGAGGGAGTTGGATCTAGGGTTTGTACTGCGTGAAATTTCGGGGGAGGCCACATATTTATAGGTAGAGGGAGCTAGGAGAGTCCAAATGAGGTGCGGTTTGCGGCCACGCGATTGTGATCGAACGGCCGAGATGATGGAGAGGTCTTATGTGGCTTTTGGGCCACTTTGGAAGGGTGTTGGGCTGCAACACACACGAGGCCTTTTCGGTCCCTCGGTTAACCGTTGGAGTATCAAACGAAGTCCAAATGATACAATACCTGACAGGCGGTCTACCGGTAGTAAACCAAGGCCGCATGACAAGTCTCGGTCCAAACCGAAAATGTTTAACACCCACACACGAAAAGAGGTAGAAAGGGGCACCGGGTGACATAGGAGCGCCGGATAGCAAAACGGACAACGGGGAAAATGCTCGGATGCATGAGATGAACATGTATGCAAATGAAATGCACATGATGACATGATATGCAATGCATGACACGCAGGCAATGACAAGGCAACAACAATGAATAACTGGAGGACACCTGGCACATCGGTCTCGGGGCGTTACAACACTCCACCACTACGAGAGGATCTCGTCCCGAGATCTAGAATTGCACCAGAGGTTAAACGGAAGAGAAAGAGAAAAGGTAAAACTAAGTTGCTCCTTTGACAAATGAGTGAAACCAAAAAACCTTGAAAAGGTAAACCATATCGAGAAAAGAAAACAACGGAGATAAATGAAGTTGAAAGCACTCCATTAGCAAAGAGGAAGAAGGAAGAACAACTTTGGGCAGCACTCCGGTTGAGAAGGGATGCAAGGATTGAAAAGGCGAAAAGAACTTGAGCCGAGGGCACAACTCTCCGGTTAAATGGATAGGCATGAAAAGAACATGATCTTTGACAAAATGAGATGATGGGTGAAAAGAGCAACATCAATAGACCTCCAGGAGAAAGAATAGAATAAAGATAATTGAGACAAAAGAATGTAGAAGACAATGCCAACTTCTGCTACAAAAGAGCTTGAAAAGGCATCTTTAGGAGAAGGGTTGAACGGAGTTGTTGGAACACCAACAACGAAAAGAGTAAACTTGTTGTGGTCTTATGGAAAACATCTCAAAACTATGAGGTGAAATTCTTCCACTAAAGAAGACAAGATTGGATTGATAAGAACAAGGAGACGAGCAACTAATTTCACCGGGAAGGATAGATGAAGAACTTGGATCATATACTATCACCATTAATAGCATTAATCCTTAGGAAAAGCTTTAGGTGAAATATAACTCCAGATAACTCCAATGACGAGATTGATGGATTTAAAATACCTCATTCTTAACAACATGTGAATCACGAAACATGAACTCAAATTATCAAGAATGACATAATACCACCTCTAAAGATACGATAGAAAGAATTGCACTATCGAATGCAAGAAGAGGAATACTTGAGCCCCTCTGAAGAGAATCACAATGAACACTTCGAGAAGGAATTAAATCCTTGATGAACCATCATGTAGAGC
Source organism: Triticum dicoccoides (assembly GCF_002162155.2). NCBI lineage: Eukaryota > Viridiplantae > Streptophyta > Magnoliopsida > Poales > Poaceae > Triticum > Triticum dicoccoides. The sequence continues at coordinate 120,510,057 of NC_041384.1, read as the reverse complement.
CTCCATGAAGAATTCCGGTAATAAAAGAATGATCAAACGAAAGGAAAGAGAAGTTGAAAACACAAGGTGAATCCTTGTAATGATTTAGACAGATCTTCGTGATGGTATAATTGAAATAACTTTGAGCTCCGGAAAAGAAAGATGGACAACTTGAATCGAGAATTTGATGAACCTCCGGAATAAGGAATTAAATTTACTCAATTAAACAAGAATAAGAATTATATTATGCTTATCCTTCACCAATTTAACTTGATGACAAGCAACGGATCGCATACGACTTATTCTCGTAGAAATGATTTAGATAGATATAGCGCAAACTTAATGGACCACCGGTAGGATTGAAACAACGAATGAATTGATATGATGAAGAAGGAAGAGAACTCTTGGGCAAACCACCGTAAGAATTGAAAACAAACGAAGTAAAGATAAAGAAACACCGGGAAGAATTAACAAATGGACGAAGATGCTTGAGAGAATTTAGATACAAGTGAATATAATAGATCATGGACTGATTAGAGATCACTTGAACGATGCATCGGTAAGATCGGAGAATGATAACTGCAAACTGAGAATGAATAAAACTGAATTGACGGACTCCGAATAATCAACCTAAAAAGACTCTTGAATTGCTCCGGATGGGTGAAAAGAATTCCCATAGTCGAAAATAATTATGAGAGGATGGCAACAAGCTAGAATCCCGAATCTTGAAGAGAATGGAGCAAGATTTAAGAGAAACTCTTCTTCGGTCTTCAAAATCTGAGAATGACAACGAGAAACACCACCAATAATTATTGAGGCACTCCGGAATGAAGAATGGAAAAGTTGAGCCAACAATGAAAACATTTGAAAGATCTTGGAGAAAAAAAATTTGACTGATGACAATTCATTCTTACATCAAACTTTGAAATGAATTTGAGACTAACTCTGAGAGAATAAGAAGAGCCAGGTAAGATCCTGGGAAAAGACCTGTGGGTTAGGGCCCACTCAAAAGACACACCGTTGAATGATTGCTTGAAAAGAGAGATTGCACCGGTTGAACTAAATGGCTTGAATGAGATAACAACCTCGAAATAGGTTTGAACGGATCTTGAAGGAAAAGACGAGCCTTCCGAGATATCTTCCGAGATATCTTGAAGGAATAATTGAATAGCGAGAAATGAATGAATATGATGAGCACCGGTATGATAAAACTTCTGAAACGAGGAAAGGATATGATCAACACCAAAAGCTTGAATTGAATCCACCGGAGAAGAAAAGAATGGAGAATGAAGAATGAGTAGAGCATCTTCATGAGAAACACCGGGTAAAAACATGAAGGAAAAAAGAATGGAGAGACTTCCATCAATAAAATGGATACTTGAATAAGAAATCTGGTTCCTTGAAGAAAAGGGTGGGAGGGAGGGAAAACAAAGGCAATTTGGGACGAATGAAATGAACACCATTGAAAAGATCTGAGATTGGATCTTGCAAATGTTGAAGTGATCGGATCCACTTGAAGAGAAACACGCCGGTAGAGAAGGAATTTAGATGACACTCTCGATGATCAAGAAGGATTTGTATTCACATAGAAATATGAGAACACCGCTTGGAAAAGGTATGGAATCAACATTTGACTTCGAAGCAACTCGAATACCACAACTCAAATCAAAACAAGGATTGGCTTGCAGAATAAGTCGAAACAAACATATGATAGAGATTTCGTTCGAAGTTTTCGTGGTGGGGCCTACACGGGCTCGATCGTACAGCACCATCATGTACAAGGCAGTGCACATGACATACGAAGCGTCCCTGAGTCGGCATAGCCAAGGACTCTTTAAGACACAACGAGGCCATTGTAAAACCAACCGTGAATAGGCGGACCACTAGGCGTCGAACCCCAATTTCATATCCTACATCTGTCGGAAAGATATCCTAAGAGCTACATGAATTCCCACTTATGAACTCCCGAAACTTTCCCAGGTATGCAATCAGGTGTTGGGGATACAGGGGAAGCATAATATCTCACCCCAAACTACACAAATCCTACATCCAGCTGTATCCATCCTTCAACACATAACCAAGAAACCTTCGGAAATCGTCTACCTCAACCTTCGAAAAGCATCCGTTATACGAGTTATGGCAATACTCCCGAACTCCTGCCCCAGTACTGGGTGTCGTCGAGGTTATCTCACCAACAACTGCATAAAAGAGATTTTCGATGTCGGCGAAACTAAACTCAGGTATTCCAGAACTGCAACGATAAAATTGTGACGACAACACCTCGGAGCTCAACTCCCCGGGACACTGCCACAACCCCTAAATGTCAGGAGGCACAAAGAACAATGTTCTCGTCAAAAAACCATCGGAACAATTCCAAGATACCCGCGTGATCCTAAATTTTTTTAGTAAAATTTGAGAAGAGAAGAGTCAAAACTCTACGTCAGGATGCCTCACTAGAGCGACAAAGGGACTGAGGGGATTTACCAGATTTGTTGTTTTTACATCCGGCCCCATTTAAATTGTTTAGATGGTATAGTTTATATTATGCTTCACCTCTTGCCATGTTTAACAACAGTTAATATTGTTGGGTAGCTTAAACGAGAGATAACTAAATAATTGATGTGGTGTTCCGTCAACATGCACCTCGTTGCACATTGAGCTCCACTTAACTTGTAGTATTGTTTGTTGCACTTTGCCATGCCATGCCTCATTAAACCGGACATGCATCATACTTTTTTGTGCATCATGACTTGTTTATGCTTGTGTGTTTACTATGTTGTTTGTTTCTTTCCGGGTTGCTTCTCTCGTTAGCTTCGGTTTCGTTCCGGAGTTGTGAGGATTTGTTCGTCTACGACCGTTTGCCTTCTTCTTGGATTCGTTCTTCTTCCTTGCGGGATTTCAGGCAAGATGATCATACCCTCGAAATCACTACTATCTTTGCTATGCTAGTTTGCTCGCTCTTTTGCTTTGCCAATGCTACGATGCCTACCATTTGCTTGTCAGCCTCCCAAATTGCCATGTCAAACCTCTAACCCACCATGTCCTAGCAAACCGTTGATTGGCTATGTTACCGCTTTGCTCAGCCCCTCTTATAGCGTTGTTAGTTGCAGGTGAAGATTGAAGTTTGTTCCTTGTTGGAACATGGAGATGTTGTTCCTTGTTGGAACATGTTTACTTGTTGGGATATCACAATATATCTTATTTAATTAATGCATCTATATACTTGGTAAAGGGTGGAAGGCTCGGCCTTATGCCTGGTGTTTTGTTCCACTCTTGCCGCCCTAGTTTCCATCATATCGGTGTTATGTTCCCGGATTTTGCGTCCCTTACGCGGTTGGGCTATAATGGGAACCCCTTGACAGTTCGCCTTAAGTAAAGCTCTTCCAGCAATGCCCAACCTTGGTTTTACCATTTGCCACCTAGCCTTTTCTTTCTCTTGGGTTCTGCAGACTCAAGGGTCATCATTATTTTACCCCCCCGGGCCAGTGCTCCTCTGAGTGTTGGTCCAACCTGTCAGCTGCCGGTGGCCACCAGGGGCAACTCTGGGTTGGCCTACCCGTACCTTGGACAATCTGAGTGTGCCCTGAGAAAGAGATATGTGCAGCTCCTATCGGGATTTGTTGGCACATTCGGGCGGTGTTGCTGGTTTAGTTTTACCCTGTCGAAATGTCTTGTTGTACCGGGATACCGAGTCTGATCGGAACGTCTCGGGTGGAGGTCTATTCCTTCGTTGACCGTGAGAGCTTGTGATGGGCTAAGTTGGGACACCCCTGCAGGGTATTATCTTTCGAAAGCCGTGCCCGCGGTTATGGGCAGATGGGAATTTGTTAACGTCCGGTTGTAGAAAACCCGAAGTTGACCTTAATTAAAATACATCAACCGTGTGTGTAACCGTGATGGTCTCTTTCCGGCGGAGTCCGGGAAGTGAACACGGTGTTGGAGTTATGCTTGACGTAGGTTGCTATAGGATCACTTCTTGATCATACTTTTATCGACCGTGCTTTGCCCTCTCTTCTCGCTCTCTTTTGTGATTGTAGCCACCATATATGCTAGTCGCTTGCTGCAGCTCCACCTCATTACTCCATCCTTCCTATAAGCTTAAATAGTCTTGATCTCGCGGGTGCGAGATTGCTGAGTCCCCGTGGCTCACCAGATACTTCCAAAACCAGTTTGCAGGTGCCTATGTTACCGAGCAGGTGATGCAACCAAGCTCAGGAGGAGCTCGATGAAGATCTTGTCCTTTATGTTGTTTCTGTTCTAGTTGATCAGTAGTGGAGCCCAGTTGGGGTCGATCGGGGACCTTTGTCGCATTTGGGGTTCTTCTTTTATTTTGGTTCCGTAGTTGGACCTTGATTGTATCTGGACGATGTAATGCTTTATTCATGTAATTGTGTGAAGTGGCGATTGTAAGCCAACTATGTATCTCTTTCCCTTATGTATTACATGGGTTGTGTGAAGATTATCTCACTTGCGACATTGCTTTCAATGCGGTTATGCCTCTAAGTCGTGATTCGACACGTGGGAGATATAGCCGCATCGAGGGTGTTACAAGTTGGTATCAGAGCCTTCCCCGACCTTAGGAGCCCCATTGCTTGATCGTTTTTTAGCGGCCGAGTTGTGTCTAGAAAAATATTTTGAGTCATTTAGGATTATATATATCGGAGAGTTAGGAATTCTTTTTACTCACCAGTCTCTTCATCGCTCTGGTAAGGCATCCTGACATAGAGTTTTGACTCTTCTCTTCTCAAATTTCACTAAAAAAATTTTTAGGATCACGCGGGTATCTTGGAATTGTTCCGATGGTTTTATGATGAGAACATTGTCTTGGTGCCTCCTGTCAGGGGTTTAGTGGAAGTGTCCCGGGGAGTTGAGCTCTGAGGTGTTGTCGTCATAATTTTATCGTTGCAGTTCTGGAATACCTGAGTTTAGTACGCCGAGATCGAAAATCTCTTTTATGCAGTTGTTGGTGAGATAACCCCGATAACCCAGTACTGAGGTGAGTACGGGAGTATTGCCATGACTTGTATAACGGATGCTTTTCGAAGGTTGAGGTAGACGATTTCCGAAGGTTTCTTGGTTATGTGTTGAAGGATGGATACAACTGGATGTAGGATTTGTTAGTTTTGGGTGAGATATTATGCTTCCCCTGTATCCCCAACACCTGATTGCATAACCGGAAAATTTCGGGAGTTTCATAGGTGGGAATTCAAGTAGCTCTTAGGATATCTTTCTGACGGATGTATGATATGAAATTGGGGTTCGACGTCTAGTGGTCCGCCTATTCACGGTTGGTTTTACAGTGGTCTCGTTGTGTCTTAAAGAGTCCTTGGCTATGCCGACTCGGGGACGCTTCGTATGTCATGTGCACTGCCTTGTACATGATGGTGCTGTACGATCGAGCCCGTGTAGGCCCCACCACGAAAACTTCGGACGAAATCTCTATCATATGTTTGTTCTGGCTTATTTTGCAAGCCAATCCTTTGTTTTGTTTTGAGTTGTGGTATTCGAGTTGCTTCGAAGTCAAATGTTGATTCCATACCTTTTCCAAATGGTGTTCTCATATTCCTATGTGAATACTAATCCTTCTTGATCATCGAGTCTGTCTTGTCAATCCTTTTTTTAACCGGTGTGTCTCTCCTCAAGTGGATCCGTTCACGTCAACATTTGCAAGATCATTTATCACTTCTTCTCAATGGTGTTGTTTCATCCGTCTCCAAGTTGCCTTTGTTTTTCCCACCCTCCCTCCCTTTTGTTTTTCTTCAAGGACTAAGATTTCTTCTTCAAGTATCCATTTTATTGATGGGAAGTTTCTCCATTCTTTTCCGTCAATGTTCTTATCCGGTGATTCTCATGAAGATTCTAATGGAGCTTCAAGTTCATCATTCTTCATTCCTTTTCTTCTCTGGTGTTGTCAATTCAAGCTTTCGGGGTTGATCATATTCTTTTCTGTATTTCATTGCTATCCCATGCCGGTGCCTCTCATAATTGTTCATCTCTCTCTATTCTTATTCGGAGTGCTCAAGATATCTCAGAAGATTCGTGTTTCCGTTCTCAATCTGTTCAAGCTATTTGGAGATTATTATCTCATTCAAGTCATTTAATTCTACCGGTGCAATATCTATTTCAATCAATCGTTCAACGGTGTATCCTTTTAGTGGGCCCTAACCCATAGGTCTTTTTCCAGGATCTTACCTGACTCTTCTTATTTTCCCGGCGTTACTCTCAAATTCTTTTCCAAGTTTGACGTAACATTGAGTTATCATCAGTCAAATGCCTTTCTCCTTGATCTTTCAAATTCTTTCATCGTTGGCTCAACCTCTTCGCTTTTGATTCTTCCGGTGTGCCTCAATAATTCTTGGTGGTGTTTCTCGTTGTCATTCTCATCATTTGAAGACCGAAGAAGAGTTTCTCTTTAATCTTGCTCTATTCTCTTCAAGATTCATGGTGCTAGCTTGTTGCCATCCTCTCATAATTGTTTTCGATTGTGAGAATCTTTTTCACCCATCAGGAGATATTCAAGAGTCTTCTCAGTTTGTCATCCGGAGTCCATCAATTCAGGTTTATTCATTCTCAGCTGTCATTTATCATTCTCCTATCTTGCCGGTGCATCAAACGAATATCCTCTAATCAGTTCTTGATCTCTTCGTTCTCATGTATCTAAATACCCTAAAGTATCTTCATTCATTTTGCAATTATTCCCGGTGATTTGTGCATTTGCTACGTTCAATTTCAATTCTTACGGGGGTTCTTTCAAGATCTCTCTTCCTTGTTCATCATATTTATGTATTTGTTATTTCAATTCTACCGGTGGTTCGTTGAAGACCTTCTCAAGTTTTGATATATCTCTTTTAATCCTTTCTACGAGAATAAGTAGTATGCCAAATCCGTTGATTGTCATCAATTTAATTGGTGAAGGATAAGCATAACATAATTCTTATTATTGTTCATCCAAGTGATTAATTCTTTATTCCGGAGGCCCTTAAAATTCTCGGTTTCATTTGTTTCATCTTCTCTTTTTCCCGGAGTTCCAAGCTCTAATTATCACGGAGATCCATCTAAATCATTGCAAGGATTCACCTTGTGTTTTCAATTTCTCTTTCTTTTCATTCCTTTTGTTTACCGGAGTTCTTCATGGAGGTTCTACATGATGGTTCATCAAGGATTTAATTCCCTTCTCAAAGTTTTCATCGAGATTCTTTCCTAAGGAGCTCAAGCTTTCTTCATATGGTAATCCGGAGTGCAATTCTTTCTACCATATTTTGGAGGTGGTATTATGTCATTCTTGATAATTTGAGTTCATGTTCCATGATTCACATGTTGTTAAGAATGAGTTATTTTTAAATCCATCAACCTCGTTGTTGGAGTTATCTTGTGTCATATTTCACCTAAAAGCCTTCCATTGGGAATGTTGCTATTTGTGGTGCTTGCCAATGATCCAAGTTATCTCTTTATCATCTTGGTGGAAGAAGTTTTCATCTCTTCGTTGATCTCAAGCAAGCAATTGTTTCCGTTAGTGGCCGGTTGTCACCTCATAATTTTGAGATGTTTTCCATAAGCCCACTACAAGCTTATTCGTTTCGTTGTTGGTTTTTCCCAACAACCCCGTTGTAACCTTCTTGGAAGGGTGCTTTCCAAGCTCAATTGTGGCAGAAGTTGCCATTTCCCCCTCCATTCTGTTATTCCAATGACCTATCTTCTATTCTTTCTTCCGGAGGCATTGTTACGTTGCTCTTTTCACTCACCATCTCGATTCGTGAGGATCGTGTTCTTTTCTTGCTTATCCATTTAACCGGAGTGTCGTGTTTTCATTCGAGTTCTCTAATCTTATCAAGTTTTTCCCTCCTTCCTCAACTGGAGAGCTGTCTACCCATTGTGCCATTCTTTCAATAGTTCCGGAGGCAGTGTGTTGTTGATTTCATCAAGTAACATCCCATCTTCTCAAGTTCATGTTCTATTCCTTCCATGTTCAACCGGAGTACTGCCCGAATTCTTCCCCTCTCATCTTGTTTTAACCGGAGTGGTTTCGAATTCTACCTTGTCCATTAAACTCTTGATTCATGTCTTTGCAACCTTCAAGTTCTCGTAATGTTCCTTGTTCCTTTTTTTTTCTAACGGATTGTTTGCAATCTCGTTCTTCTCAGTTGTGCTCTTTCTTTTAAATTGCTCAACCTCTCAAGGTTCTTTGGTTTCACTCATTGGTCGAAGAAGAAACTTAGTTTTACCTCTTCTCTTCCTCTTCCGTTTCTCTCCGGTGCCATCCTAGATCTCGGGACGAGATCCTCTTGTAGTGGTGGAGTGTTGTAACGCTCCGAGACCGACGCTCCAGAAGACTTCCAGCTACTCCGAGTTTCGTCGTGTGATTTGTTTTGTTTGTTGCATCATTTGCATTGCATCATGCCATCATGTCATTTTTTTTAAAACCTCAACTAAATAAATTGTATGGATTTTTCGATCCATTTAAATCGAGGGACTCACATGGTGACTTCTCTTTATAACATATCCTCCAATATTAGGGAGCTATATTAAATATTCCATTTATTTGGAATTAACCATAACACACTTGCAAAATATCCAATGCCTTTGTTGTCTTAATTCTTGATCTCCAACTTTGCCATTTATTATTTCATAATTTTCCGGAGCTCCACCAAAAATCCGAACATTTTTGGACCTTCCTTTCATCAAGTCCTAGTTCAAACCCATTTGAATTTCAAATGAGTTTGAATTTAAATCTTTCAATCATGCCCCTTTCTATTTTTCTTGGAACGAGCATATTTTTGTGAGTTCGGGAAATTGTCTCCATGCGCAAATCCTTTCCCTAACCCTCTCTTTCCTTTTCTTCTCTTTTATTGTTTTCTGCTAAGAAAATATAAGAGAGAGAGAGAAGAGGGCCGCTTCCCCGCAGCCCATTTGACCCAAGGCTAAGCCGGCCCAAGGCCCAGCCACGCCCCCCTCTAACCCTAGCCCGACTCCCTCCTGTCGATCTCTCCCTCTCACACGCATCGAGCCAGGGACACGAGCTCCCTGCGCCCGATCCTCTCGCGGCCGCTCCCCTCGATCCCCTCGCCTCCCTCCTCTCGATCTCTCCCTCTCCCTCGCTCGTGCCCCCTTCCACAGAGAAAGAGAGAGGAGCGAGACCCCTCCTCCCGAGCGCGCCTCCCATGGCACATCTCGCGTCGCGCCCCGTTCCATCAGCCCCGCGCCCGGCCTCTGCAACACCACCAGGATGGCCAACTCCGGCGGCCCTCCGTCGCCTGCGGTCGTGTCCCTCCCCTGCACCCGCATCCGTCGTCCTCCGCCGCCCGGACCTCTCCTGCACCCTCATCGTCCCGGCCTTCCTCGCACTTCCAGGTGCCAAGTGTCGCCGCTGCCGGACGCCCCGCGGCGTCGACTTGCCACCAGTGCCCGTGCCTCCTCCTCCCTCACCTGCGGCCTCCTCCTCGTCGCCCCGCGCCTCCCGGAGGGCCACCCTACGCGCGACCCCGTCTCCTTGTCTGCCCAGCGCCGCTGCCTCGCCAGCTCCTCCGCTGGATCTCGCCTCCGTCAGAGACGGCAGCAGCAACAGCTGCACCTTCGCTGTTGTGGCCATCCCCTGCTCGTCTTGTCGCCTGAAGACCCGTGTACCTGGAACGCCAAGACCCTTCCACGGATGCGTCAAGTACCCCTGCCTCCACAACCACCGAACCAGGAACGCCAAGTTCATCTACGAAAAACGTGTACCACTACCGTTGCCCCGAAGATGTTGGATTCGTCAAGTACCTCTCCGAAACGAACGTGTACAACTACTTCCGACGACGTCCCGTGAACGCCTACTTCCTCTACACCGCTCCGAATGCGAACCGTCTCGTTTGAACGCTTCGAAGGTATAACCCGAAACGACCGCCGTGGACCGAATGCATGTTGTCTGAGATGTACCATATGTTTGCATCGTGCCCGTTTGTTTCGTGCACGTTCCTCCTCGTTTGCCATGCCGTCGACCCGTGGGACACCCGGAATCCGGGATCACCCCACCATCCATGCACGCTCCCGTCACTTCCTTTTGCACCGGTATCCCCGTGGGCTATCGGAGAACCGATATGTTGTCGTGGCATCATTTTCGGATTCATCGTCGTGGCACCCTTTTCCTTTCCACCACGATGACAAATGCTTCATAACATGCTCATGTCAACATTTTCATAAAATTTGCATAAAACTTGTATATGTCATCCGCATCATGATAACAACATTCAAAATGTTTAAACTTGTTGTTGCATTAAATTGCTAAATGCATATGGGGATTTACCGGATTTGTTGTTTTTATATCCGGCCCCATTTAAATTGTTTAGATGGTATAGTTTATATTATGCTTCACCTCTTGCCATGTTTAACAACAGTTAATATTGTTGGGTAGCTTAAACGAGAGATAACTAAATAATTGATGTGGTGTTCCATCAACATGCACCTCGTTGCACATTGAGCTCCACTTAACTTGTAGTATTGTTTGTTGCACTTTGCCATGCCATGCCTCATTAAACCGGACATGCATCATACTTGTTTGTGCATCATGACTTGTTTATGCTTGTGTGTTTACTATGTTGTTTGTTTCTTTCCGGGTTGCTTCTCTCGTTAGCTTCGGTTTCGTTCCGGAGTTGTGAGGATTTGTTCGTCTACGACCGTTTGCCTTCTTCTTGGATTCGTTCTTCTTCCTTGCGGGATTTCAGGCAAGATGATCATACCCTCGAAATCACTACTATCTTTGCTATGCTAGTTTGCTCGCTCTTTTGCTTTGCCAATGCTACGATGCCTACCATTTGCTTGTCAGCCTCCCAAATTGCCATGTCAAACCTCTAACCCACCATGTCCTAGCAAACCGTTGATTGGCTATGTTACCGCTTTGCTCAGCCCCTCTTATAGCGTTGTTAGTTGCAGGTGAAGATTGAAGTTTGTTCCTTGTTGGAACATGGAGATGTTGTTCCTTGTTGGAACATGTTTACTTGTTGGGATATCACAATATATCTTATTTAATTAATGCATCTATATACTTGGTAAAGGGTGGAAGGCTCGGCCTTATGCCTGGTGTTTTGTTCCACTCTTGCCGCCCTAGTTTCCGTCATATCGGTGTTATCTTCCCGGATTTTGCGTCCCTTACGCGGTTGGGCTATAATGGGAACCCCTTGACAGTTCGCCTTAAGTAAAGCTCTTCCAGCAATGCCCAACCTTGGTTTTACCATTTGCCACCTAGCCTTTTCTTTCCCTTGGGTTCTGCAGACTCAAGGGTCATCATTATTTTACCCCCCCGGGCCAGTGCTCCTCTGAGTGTTGGTCCAACCTGTCAGCTGCCGGTGGCCACCAGGGGCAACTCTGGGTTGGCCTACCCGTACCTTGGACAATCTGAGTGTGCCCTGAGAAAGAGATATGTGCAGCTCCTATCGGGATTTGTCGGCACATTCGGGCGGTGTTGCTGGTTTAGTTTTACCCTGTCGAAATGTCTTGTTGTACCGGGATACCGAGTCTGATCGGAACGTCTCGGGTGGAGGTCTATTCCTTCGTTGACCGTGAGAGCTTGTGATGGGCTAAGTTGGGACACCCCTGCAGGGTATTATCTTTCGAAAGCCGTGCCCGCGGTTATGGGCAGATGGGAATTTGTTAACGTCCGGTTGTAGAAAACCCGAAGTTGACCTTAACTAAAATACATCAACCGTGTGTGTAACCGTGATGGTCTCTTTCCGGCGGAGTCCGGGAAGTGAACACGGTGTTGGAGTTATGCTTGACGTAGGTTGCTATAGGATCACTTCTTGATCATACTTTTATCGACCGTGCTTTGCCCTCTCTTCTCGCTCTCTTTTGTGATTGTAGCCACCATATATGCTAGTCGCTTGCTGCAGCTTCACCTCATTACTCCATCCTTCCTATAAGCTTAAATAGTCTTGATCTCGCGGGTGCGAGATTGCTGAGTCCCCGTGGCTCACCAGATACTTCCAAAACCAGTTTGCAGGTGCCTATGTTACCGAGCAGGTGATGCAACCAAGCTCAGGAGGAGCTCGATGAAGATCTTGTCCTTTATGTTGTTTCCGTTCTAGTTGATCAGTAGTGGAGCCCAGTTGGGGTCGATCGGGGACCTTTGTCGCATTTGGGGTTCTTCTTTTATTTTGGTTCCGTAGTCGGACCTTGATTGTATCTGGATGATGTAATGCTTTATTCATGTAATTGTGTGAAGTGGCGATTGTAAGCCAACTATGTATCTCTTTCCCTTATGTATTACATGGGTTGTGTGAAGATTACCTCACTTGCGACATTGCTTTCAATGCGGTTATGCCTCTAAGTCGTGCTTCGACACGTGGGAGATATAGCCGCATCGAGGGTGTTACAAGTTGGTATCAGAGCCTTCCCCGACCTTAGGAGCCCCATTGCTTGATCGTTTTTTAGCGGCCGAGTTGTGTCTAGAAAAATATTTTGAGTCATTTAGGATTATATATATCGGAGAGTTAGGAATTCTTTTTACTCACCAGTCTCTTCATCGCTCTGGTAAGGCATCCTGACGTAGAGTTTTGACTCTTCTCTTCTCAAATTTCACTAAAAAAAATTTTAGGATCACGCGGGTATCTTGGAATTGTTCCGATGGTTTTATGATGAGAACATTGTCTTGGTGCCTCCTGTCAGGGGTTTAGTGGAAGTGTCCCGGGGAGTTGAGCTCTGAGGTGTTGTCGTCATAATTTTATCGTTGCAGTTCTGGAATACCTGAGTTTAGTACGCCGACATCGAAAATCTCTTTTATGCAGTTGTTGGTGAGATAACCCCGATAACCCAGTACTGAGGTGAGTACGGGAGTATTGCCATGACTTGTATAACGGATGCTTTTCGAAGGTTGAGGTAGACGATTTCCGAAGGTTTCTTGGTTATGTGTTGAAGGATGGATACAGCTGGATGTAGGATTTGTTAGTTTTGGGTGAGATATTATGCTTCCCCTGTATCCCCAACACCTGATTGCATAACCGGAAAATTTCGGGAGTTTCATAGGTGGGAATTCAAGTAGCTCTTAGGATATCTTTCTGACGGATGTATGATATGAAATTGGGGTTCGACGTCTAGTGGTCCGCCTATTCACGGTTGGTTTTACAGTGGTCTCGTTGTGTCTTAAAGAGTCCTTGGCTATGCCGACTCGGGGACGCTTCGTATGTCATGTGCACTGCCTTGTACATGATGGTGTTGTACGATCGAGCCCGTGTAGGCCCCACCACGAAAACTTCGGACGAAATCTCTATCATATGTTTGTTCTGGCTTATTTTGCAAGCCAATCCTTTGTTTTGTTTTGAGTTGTGGTATTCGAGTTGCTTCGAAGTCAAATGTTGATTCCATACCTTTTCCAAATGGTGTTCTCATATTCCTATGTGAATACTAATCCTTCTTGATCATCGAGTCTGTCTTGTCAATCCTTTTTTTTAACCGGTGTGTCTCTCCTCAAGTGGATCCGTTCACGTCAACATTTGCAAGATCATTTATCACTTCTTCTCAATGGTGTTGTTTCATCCGTCTCCAAGTTGCCTTTGTTTTTCCCACCCTCCCTCCCTTTTGTTTTTCTTCAAGGACTAAGATTTCTTCTTCAAGTATCCATTTTATTGATGGGAAGTTTCTCCATTCTTTTCCGTCAATGTTCTTATCCGGTGATTCTCATGAAGATTCTAATGGAGCTTCAAGTTCATCATTCTTCATTCCTTTTCTTCTCCGGTGTTGTCAATTCAAGCTTTCGGGGTTGATCATATTCTTTTCTGTATTTCATTGCTATCCCATGCCGGTGCCTCTCATAATTGTTCATCTCTCTCTATTCTTATTCGGAGTGCTCAAGATATCTCAGAAGATTCGTGTTTCCATTCTCAATCTGTTCAAGCTATTTGGAGATTATTATCTCATTCAAGTCATTTAATTCTACCGGTGCAATATCTATTTCAATCAATCGTTCAACGGTGTATCCTTTTAGTGGGCCCTAACCCACAGGTCTTTTTCCAGGATCTTACCTGACTCTTCTTATTTTCCCGGCGTTACTCTCAAATTCTTTTCCAAGTTGACGTAACATTGAGTTATCATCAGTCAAATGCCTTTCTCCTTGATCTTTCAAATTCTTTCATCGTTGGCTCAACCTCTTCGCTTTTGATTCTTCCGGTGTGCCTCAATAATTCTTGGTGGTGTTTCTCGTTGTCATTCTCATCATTTGAAGACCGAAGAAGAGTTTCTCTTTAATCTTGCTCTATTCTCTTCAAGATTCATGGTGCTAGCTTGTTGCCATCCTCTCATAATTGTTTTCGATTGTGAGAATCTTTTTCACCCATCAGGAGATATTCAAGAGTCTTCTCAGTTTGTCATCCGGAGTCCATCAATTCAGGTTTATTCATTCTCAGCTGTCAGTTATCATTCTCCTATCTTGCCGGTGCATCAAACGAATATCCTCTAATCAGTTCTTGATCTCTTCGTTCTCATGTATCTAAATACCCTAAAGTATCTTCATTCATTTTGCAATTCTTCCCGGTGATTTGTGCATTTGCTACGTTCAATTTCAATTCTTACGGGGGTTCTTTCAAGATCTCTCTTCCTTGTTCATCATATTTATGTATTTGTTATTTCAATTCTACCGGTGGTTCGTTGAAGACCTTCTCAAGTTTTGATATATCTCTTTTAATCCTTTCTACGAGAATAAGTAGTATGCCAAATCCGTTGATTGTCATCAATTTAATTGGTGAAGGATAAGCATAACATAATTCTTATTCTTGTTCATCCAAGTGATTAATTCTTTATTCCGGAGGCCCTTAAAATTCCCGGTTTCATTTGTTTCATCTTCTCTTTTTCCCGGAGTTCCAAGCTCTAATTATCATGGAGATCCATCTAAATCATTGCAAGGATTCACCTTGTGTTTTCAATTTCTCTTTCTTTTCATTCCTTTTGTTTACCGGAGTTCTTCATGGAGGTTCTACATGATGGTTCATCAAGGATTTAATTCCCTTCTCAAAGTTTTCATCGAGATTCTTTCCTAAGGAGCTCAAGCTTTCTTCATATGGTAATCCGGAGTGCAATTCTTTCTACCATATTTTGGAGGTGGTATTATGTCATTCTTGATAATTTGAGTTCATGTTCCATGATTCACATGTTGTTAAGAATGAGTTATTTTTAAATCCATCAACCTCGTTGTTGGAGTTATCTTGTGTCATATTTCACCTAAAAGCCTTCCATTGGGAATGTTGCTATTTGTGGTGCTTGCCAATGATCCAAGTTATCTCTTTATCATCTTGGTGGAAGAAGTTTTCATCTCTTCGTTGATCTCAAGCAAGCAATTGTTTCCGTTAGTGGCCGGTTGTCACCTCATAATTTTGAGATGTTTTCCATAAGCCCACTACAAGCTTATTCGTTTCGTTGTTGGTTTTTCCCAACAACCCCGTTGTAACCTTCTTGGAAGGGTGCTTTCCAAGCTCAATTGTGGCAGAAGTTGCCATTTCCCCCTCCATTCTGTTATTCCAATGAACTATCTTCTATTCTTTCTTCCGGAGGCATTGTTACGTTGCTCTTTTCACTCACCATCTCGATTCGTGAGGATCGTGTTCTTTTCTTGCTTATCCATTTAACCGGAGTGTCGTGTTTTCATTCGAGTTCTCTAATCTTATCAAGTTTTTCCCTCCTTCCTCAACTGGAGAGCTGTCTGAAATCCTTCTTACCCATTGTGCCGTTCTTTCAATAGTTCCGGAGGCAGTGTGTTGTTGATTTCATCAAGTAACATCCCATCTTCTCAAGTTCATGTTCTATTCCTTCCATGTTCAACCGGAGTACTGCCCGAATTCTTCCCCTCTCATCTTGTTTTAACCGGAGTGGTTTCGAATTCTACCTTGTCCATTAAACTCTTGATTCATGTCTTTGCAACCTTCAAGTTCTCGTAATGTTCCTTGTTCCTTTTTTTTTCTAACGGATTGTTTGCAATCTCATTCTTCTCAGTTGTGCTCTTTCTTTTAAATTGCTCAACCTCTCAAGGTTCTTTGGTTTCACTCATTGGTCGAAGAAGCAACTTAGTTTTACCTCTTCTCTTCCTCTTCCGTTTCTCTCCGGTGCCATCCTAGATCTCGGGACGAGATCCTCTTGTAGTGGTGGAGTGTTGTAACGCTCCGAGACCGACGCTCCAGAAGACTTCCAGCTACTCCGAGTTTCGTCGTGTGATTTGTTTTGTTTGTTGCATCATTTGCATTGCATCATGCCATCATGTCATTTTTTTTAAAACCTCAACTAAATAAATTGTATGGATTTTTCGATCCATTTAAATCGAGGGACTCACATGGTGACTTCTCTTTATAACATATCCTCCAATATTAGGGAGCTATATTAAATATTCCATTTATTTGGAATTAACCATAACACACTTGCAAAATATCCAATGCCTTTGTTGTCTTAATTCTTGATCTCCAACTTTGCCATTTATTATTTCATAATTTTCCGGAGCTCCACCAAAAATCCGAACATTTTTGGACCTTCCTTTCATCAAGTCCTAGTTCAAACCCATTTGAATTTCAAATGAGTTTGAATTTAAATCTTTCAATCATGCCCCTTTCTATTTTTCTTGGAACGAGCATATTTTTGTGAGTTCGGGAAAATTGTCTCCATGCGCAAATCCTTTCCCTAACCCTCTCTTTCCTTTTCTTCTCTTTTATTGTTTTCTGCTAAGAAAATATAAGAGAGAGAGAGAAGAGGGCCGCTTCCCCGCAGCCCATTTGACCCAAGGCTAAGCCGGCCCAAGGCCCAGCCACGCCCCCCTCTAACCCTAGCCCGACTCCCTCCTGTCGATCTCTCCCTCTCGTTCCCCTGTTAGCGCCGCCTCTCACACGCATCGAGCCAGGGACACGAGCTCCCTGCGCCCGATCCTCTCGCGGCCGCTCCCCTCGATCCCCTCGCCTCCCTCCTCTCGATCTCTCCCTCTCCCTCGCTCGTGCCCCCTTCCACAGAGAAAGAGAGAGGAGCGAGACCCCTCCTCCCGAGCGCGCCTCCCATGGCACATCTCGCGTCGCACCCCGTTCCATCAGCCCCGCGCCCGGCCTCTGCAACACCACCAGGATGGCCAACTCCGGCGGCCCTCCGTCGCCTGCGGTCGTGTCCCTCCCCTGCACCCGCATCCGTCGTCCTCCGCCGCCCGGACCTCTCCTGCACCCTCATCGTCCCGGCCTTCCTCGCACTTCCTGATGCCAAGCGTCGCCGCTGCCGGACGCCCCGCGGCGTCGACTTGCCACCAGTGCCCGTGCCTCCTCCTCCCTCACCTGCGGCCTCCTCCTCGTCGCCCCGCGCCTCCCAGAGGGCCACCCTACGCGCGACCCCGTCTCCTTGTCTGCCCAGCGCCGCTGCCTCGCCAGCTCCTCCGCTGGATCTCGCCTCCGTCAGAGACGGCAGCAGCAATAGCTGCACCTTCGCTGTTGTGGCCATCCCCTGCTCGTCTTGTCGCCTGAAGACCCGTGTACCCGGAACGCCAAGACCCTTCCATGGATGCGTCAAGTACCCCTGCCTCCACAACCACCGAACCAGGAACGCCAAGTTCATCTACGAAAAACGTGTACCACTACCGTTGCCCCGAAGATGTTGGATTCGTCAAGTACCTCTCCGAAACGAACGAGTACAACTACTTCCGACGACGTCCCGTGAACGCCTACTTCCTCTACACTGCTCCGAATGCGAACCGTCTCGTTTGAACGCTTCGAAGGTATAACCCGAAACGACCGCCGTGGACCGAATGCATGTTGTCTGAGATGTACCATATGTTTGCATCGTGCCCGTTTGTTTCGTGCACGTTCCTCCTCGTTTGCCATGCCGTCGACCCGTGGGACACCCGGAATCCGGGATCACCCCACCATCCATGCACGCTCCCGTCACTTCCTTTTGCACCGGTATCCCCGTGGGCTATCGGAGAACCGATATGTTGTCGTGGCATCATTTTCGGATTCATCATCGTGGCACCCTTTTCCTTTCCACCACGATGACAAATGCTTCATAACATGCTCATGTCAACATTTTCATAAAATTTGCATAAAACTTGTATATGTCATCCGCATCATGATAACAACATTTAAAATGTTTAAACTTGTTGTTGCATTAAATTGCTAAATGCATATGGGGATTTACCGGATTTGTTGTTTTTATATCCGGCCCCATTTAAATTGTTTAGATGGTATAGTTTATATTATGCTTCACCTCTTGCCATGTTTAACAACAGTTAATATTGTTGGGTAGCTTAAACGAGAGATAACTAAATAATTGATGTGGTGTTCCGTCAACATGCACCTCATTGCACATTGAGCTCCACTTAACTTGTAGTATTGTTTGTTGCACTTTGCCATGCCATGCCTCATTAAACCGGACATGCATCATACTTGTTTGTGCATCATGACTTGTTTATGCTTGTGTGTTTACTATGTTGTTTGTTTCTTTCCGGGTTGCTTCTCTCGTTAGCTTCGGTTTCGTTCCGGAGTTGTGAGGATTTGTTCGTCTACGACCGTTTGCCTTCTTCTTGGATTCGTTCTTCTTCCTTGCGGGATTTCAGGCAAGATGATCATACCCTCGAAATCACTACTATCTTTGCTATGCTAGTTTGCTCGCTCTTTTGCTTTGCCAATGCTACGATGCCTACCATTTGCTTGTCAGCCTCCCAAATTGCCATGTCAAACCTCTAACCCACCATGTCCTAGCAAACCGTTGATTGGCTATGTTACCGCTTTGCTCAGCCCCTCTTATAGCGTTGTTAGTTGCAGGTGAAGATTGAAGTTTGTTCCTTGTTGGAACATGGAGATGTTGTTCCTTGTTGGAACATGTTTACTTGTTGGGATATCACAATATATCTTATTTAATTAATGCATCTATATACTTGGTAAAGGGTGGAAGGCTCGGCCTTATGCCTGGTGTTTTGTTCCACTCTTGCCGCCCTAGTTTCCGTCATATCGGTGTTATCTTCCCGGATTTTGCGTCCCTTACGCGGTTGGGCTATAATGGGAACCCCTTGACAGTTCGCCTTAAGTAAAGCTCTTCCAGCAATGCCCAACCTTGGTTTTACCATTTGCCACCTAGCCTTTTCTTTCCCTTGGGTTCTGCAGACTCAAGGGTCATCATTATTTTACCCCCCCGGGCCAGTGCTCCTCTGAGTGTTGGTCCAACCTGTCAGCTGCCGGTGGCCACCAGGGGCAACTCTGGGTTGGCCTACCCGTACCTTGGACAATCTGAGTGTGCCCTGAGAAAGAGATATGTGCAGCTCCTATCGGGATTTGTCGGCACATTCGGGCGGTGTTGCTGGTTTAGTTTTACCCTGTCGAAATGTCTTGTTGTACCGGGATACCGAGTCTGATCGGAACGTCTCGGGTGGAGGTCTATTCCTTCGTTGACCGTGAGAGCTTGTGATGGGCTAAGTTGGGACACCCCTGCAGGGTATTATCTTTCGAAAGCCGTGCCCGCGGTTATGGGCAGATGGGAATTTGTTAACGTCCGGTTGTAGAAAACCCGAAGTTGACCTTAATTAAAATACATCAACCGTGTGTGTAACCGTGATGGTCTCTTTTCGGCGGAGTCCGGGAAGTGAACACGGTGTTGGAGTTATGCTTGACGTAGGTTGCTATAGGATCACTTCTTGATCATACTTTTATCGACCGTGCTTTGCCCTCTCTTCTCGCTCTCTTTTGTGATTGTAGCCACCATATATGCTAGTCGCTTGCTGCAGCTCCACCTCATTACTCCATCCTTCCTATAAGCTTAAATAGTCTTGATCTCGCGGGTGCGAGATTGCTGAGTCCCCGTGGCTCACCAGATACTTCCAAAACCAGTTTGCAGGTGCCTATGTTACCGAGCAGGTGATACAACCAAGCTCAGGAGGAGCTCGATGAAGATCTTGTCCTTTGTGTTGTTTCCGTTCTAGTTGATCAGTAGTGGAGCCCAGTTGGGGTCGATCGGGGACCTTTGTCGCATTTGGGGTTCTTCTTTTATTTTGGTTCCGTAGTCGGACCTTGATTGTATCTGGATGATGTAATGCTTTATTCATGTAATTGTGTGAAGTGGCGATTGTAAGCCAACTATGTATCTCTTTCCCTTATGTATTACATGGGTTGTGTGAAGATTACCTCACTTGCGACATTGCTTTCAATGCGGTTATGCCTCTAAGTCGTGCTTCGACACGTGGGAGATATAGCCGCATCGAGGGTGTTACATGACCCTTGGGCAGGCCTACCCAAGGGAAAGAAAAGGCTAGGTGGCAAATGGTAAAACCAATGGTGGGCCTTGCTGCAAGAGTTTTATTCAAGGCGAACTGTCAAGGGGTTCCCATTATAACCCAACCGCGCAAGGAACGCAAAATCCGGGAACATAACACCGATATGATGGAAACTAGGGCGGCAAGAGTGGAACAAAACACCAGGCATAAGGCCGAGCCTTCCACCCTTTACCAAGTATATAGATGCATTAATTAAATAAGAGATATTGTGATATCCCAACAAGTAAAACATGTTCCAACAAGGAACAACATCTCCATGTTCCAACAAGGAACAAACTTCAATGTTCACCTGCAACTAACAACGCTATAAGAGGGGATGAGCAAAGCGGTAACATAGCCAAACAACGGTTTGCTAGGACAAGGTGGGTTAGAGGTTTGGTTTAACAATATGGGAGTCATGATAAGCAAGTGGTAGGTATCGCAGCATAGGCATAGCAAAAGAGCGAGCAGCTAGCAAGCAAAGATAGAAGTGATTTCGAGGGTATGGTCATGTTGCCTGAAATCCCGCAAGGAACAAGAACGAGTCCATGAAGAAGACAAATGGACATAGTAGAACGGGTCCTCACAAACGCGACGTTACCGGAACCAACCCGAAGAAGCAACAACGGAAAGAAGCACACAACATGGTAAACAACCAACACATGAACATGGTATGATATGCGGGATGCGGTATGCAATGCATATACATGATTTGGGAAAGGAATGATTGGACCTGGCCTCAACTTGGAAATCCAAGAGTGCCATTGGAAAAGTGAGGTGACTTCGGTTGAAATCGATATAAAGATCACCGGAATCGAATGCATGGTTTGGAAACGGCAAGCAAAACAAATATGGCACCGGTCTGCGATTAACAGCAAGTAGCCATCTAAATGCATCAAGATAAATAAGCTACAGCACTCAAACATGGCAACAAAATACATGGTAGGGATCCACTTAAGATGCTTGACAAAAGATGAACACTGAGATACGGCTAATTCAGCCATTAACAAGTTCAAACAAGTATGGCAAAAGTGCAAATGATAACAGGTTTCAGACTTGGTGAAATTAACACAAGTCTGGAATTTATCAGCAGGAAGGAATCTTTAGAGCATGAAAACTACATGCTACAGGAACATATCATGGAAAATCAAGGCATGTCATGAAGCTACTCAAAGCACTTAACAAAAGTCCCTTAGTGACCTTGAGCCAAAAGGGATCAGAAAATACAATTGCAAGCATGTGAACATAGCAAAAACATAAACAGATTCAGACTTAGTGAAAAACTGGAGCATGCAAATCAGTTAACAAGTAGGCATGTAGAGCTCAGGAGCATAGCATGCACACATTAATCATGGCAAAAATGACAAAATGCCATTTGCTGAAACAGATCTGACAAATTACTCACATAGCCCTCTTCCAATGACATTTCGGGCGTCAAGATGAGCTCAAATGAAAATGATGCAATGAGGTGAAATGATGTACTCGTCGAGACGAACATTTTGATATGCTACACGTACAAATCAGAGCTACGGATGCAGAGTTACGGCATGTCAAAGATCGCATAAAAATTAGGGTTAGTTAGGCAAAAGTCAACCGTGCTCTAGATCCAGATCGGGATCTCGCCGGGCACTGTAGCAGCACGCACTCCGAGGCTCGCCGGAGTTCATGGCGACGGCGGTCGGACTTCGTGGTGGCCGAAGGGACTTGTCGGGGAGGGAGAGGCCGGCCGGGCGTGGTCAAGGAGGAGGAGGCCGGCCGGACGGAGGACGGCGGCGTGCTCCTCCACGGCAGCGACGATGTGAAGAACCGGTGACCGAGGCGGCGGGGCAGGGCGCCGGTGGAGAGCGGGGTGGCGGCGCCGGCGCGAGGTGGCGGCGGCGCGCGGTGGCCGGCGACCAAGCAGGCAGCAACGGTGAGGCGGCGCTCACGGCAGGTGAGCACCTGCGGGCGACGGCAGCGGTGACCGGGCCCGCGCGGGCCGGATCTGGGCCCCGCGGGCCGCGCGGCGGGGGGGGGGGAGAGAGGGCGTGGCGCGGGCTGATGTCGCGCGCTCCGGTTGGCCGGGAGCGGTCGCCGGGATGACGTGGCAGCACCGGATTGGCTGGAGTGATGTGGCCGGCAGCGGTGGACGCGTCCGGCACGGGCAGACATGTCCGGCGGCGCGAAGGGATTGGATCTAGGGTTTGTACTGCGCGAAATTTTGGGGGAGGCCACATATTTATAGGTAGAGGAAGCTAGGAGAGTCCAAATGAGGTGCGGTTTGCGGCCACGCGATTGTGATCGAACGGCCGAGATGATGGAGAGGTCTTATGTGGCTTTTGGGCCACTTTGGAAGGGTGTTGGGCTGCAACACACACGAGGCCTTTTCGGTCCCTCGGTTAACCGTTGGAGTATCAAACGAAGTCCAAATGATACAATACCTGACAGGCGGTCTACCGGTAGTAAACCAAGGCCGCATGACAAGTCTCGGTCCAAACCGAAAATGTTTAACACCCACACACGAAAAGAGGTAGAAAGGGGCACCGGGTGACATAGGAGCGTCGGATAGCAAAACGGACAACGGGGAAAATGCTCGGATGCATGAGATGAACATGTATGCAAATGAAATGCACATGATGACATGATATGCAATGCATGACACGCAAGCAATGACAAGGCAACAACAGCGAATAACTGGAGGACACCTGGCACATCGGTCTCGGGGCGTTACACCGACTGGGCCGGCGGGGTCGAGGCCCAGTGAGGAAAAGGGGGGGGGGTCAGGGGCTTCTTCTCTCTCTCTCTCACCTCTTCTTTTTCTTTTAGTTTTTTTTCTTTTGAAAACTTTTCTGTTTTCTAAAACTTTTCAGAACCAAAACAGTTTTAGAAATTATAAAACTTACACCTAAAATATCATCATGTTTTAGGCTACTGCCACAATTAGTTTAGCACTTAAATAAAACAGGTTAGCATTTTTACAAATTAAAAAGCATTTAAACAAAAGTTATAAGCATTGTTTTAGCTAATTTAGTGCACTTAATCACTTTGTGAAAATGTTGGTTCACTACCAATATTAGTTATGGGATTATTTGGCACAAGATGAACATTTTAGATTTCATGTCTGACAAATATGATTTTTTTTACTTTAGATTGGATTTGAATTTGAATGGTGATTTGGATCAAGTGAAGATTAGCAACAGGTGATGACATGGCACCATTAACAGGGGATTACTATAGCATGACACTGGGGGTGTTACAGTCTTCCTTGGCTATAGATCTCTTCATAAAGGTTACAAATGTCTTCATGTTCCCACAAATCGTGTCTATATATCTCGGGACGTCGTGTTTGATGAGCATGTTTTTCCCTTTGCCAAACTTCCTGTGTCCACTGCTGAACCACCATCTATGCATTCATCCTCTGTTGCCTCTGACCAATTTGATGATGTTGCATATTCTCCTATATTGTTGCCTAACCATGATGCAGGCACGGGACGTGGGACTCGTTTGAAAATTTTGGAGGCGTCATCGCCTCCCTCGTCGCTCTCGCCAGCGGCTCACGACGATCAGGGTGCGCCCCTACATGGCCTCGGTCCTCGTGCCCATGCACGTTCGACTGATCACCCAGCGATGCCGTGCATCTCAGCGCCCCAGGCCTCTGGGCCGGTGCCTCTGGTCTCTGGGCCGCCTGTGTCGGCGCCTTTGGCTCCTGGGTCGTCGGCCTCGGCGCCCTTGCCGACCGTCTCGGTGCCCCCGGTGCCTCCGTTGCTCATCTCGGCGCCTCTGGCCTCTGGGCCGGCCTCGCCACTTCGGCTTGTCACGCCGGTCTCGTCGGCCCCTCGGCTTGCCACGCCGGTCTCGCCTGGGTCGAGCTCACCCAGCTCCGACGCGCTCTCGCCTGTGCTGGCTGAGGCATCTCCGTCACTGGCCGGGCGTCTCAATCGTCATCGTCGCCGTCACCATCGTCGTCGTCGCTGTCGTCGCTCAGTCCAGTATCGACGGAGCCCTCTCCGGCTCCTGTGGCTCCCGTGGCTCCTCAACGACCACATACGCGGAGCCGCAGTGGTGTTTTTTAGCCCAAACAGCGCCATGATGGTATTGTTGCTTGGTTGGATGCATGTCTGGCTGCTGCTCATGCGGATCCGGCCTCTGAGCCTGTACGTATCAAGCTGCTCTGAGTATACCTCATTGGAGAGAGGCCATGGAGCAGGAGTATCATGCTCTTCTTCGTAACAAGACATGGACTCTTGTCCCGCCACCACCCCGTGTTAATGTCATCGACTCTAAATGGGTTTTCAAAGTGAAGAAGCATTCTGATGGGTCTATTGAGCGCTACAAGGCGCGACTGGTTGCCCGAGGTTTTCGGCAGCGTTATGGTCTTGACTATGAAGACACCTTCAGTCCAGTGGTTAAACCTACTACTATCAGGCTTCTTCTCTCTCTTGTAGTTACTCGGGGTTGGTCTCTTAGTCAGCTTGTGTGCAGAATGCTTTCCTCCATGGTGTACTGGAGGAGGAGGTCTATATGCGGCAGCCCCCTGGTTTCTCTGATCCTGATCATCCTGATTATTTGTGTCGTCTCACCAAAGCACTCTATGGTCTGAAGCAGGCTCCTCGTGCTTGGCATGCTCGTCTTGCGACAACTCTTCATGCTCATGGTTTTGCATCATCGGCCGCTAACTCTTCATTATTTCTTCTACAAAGGCCCGAAGTTACTATGTATCTGCTGGTCTATGTGGATGATATTATACTTGTCAGTTCCTCTCCGTTGGCTGCTGTTGCTCTTGTTCGGTCTCTTGGTGCTGACTTTGCGGTCAAAGACCTTGGGAAGCTTCACTACTTCCTTGGCGTGGAAGTTGCTTCTGGTTCTGATGGTCTTGTTATGATGCAGAAGAAGTACGCTTTGGATTTATTGCAACGGGCTGGGATGCTTAAGTGCAAACCGACTACTACACCTATGTCTACCACTGACAAGATCACTGCTGTAGATGGTGAGCTTCTAACTTCTGCTGATGCAACACAGTATAGGAGTATTGTTGGTGGGCTTCAGTACTTGACGATCACACATCCAGATATTTCCTTTGCTGCCAACAGAGTATGTCAGTATCTTCAGGCACCTCGAGACACTCATTGGTCTGCGGTTAAGCGCATTTTGCGCTATATTCGCTTCACGTTGTCCTATGGTTTTCACATTCAACCAAACCCCTCTGGGGTCATCTCGACTTATTCTGATGCGGACTGGGCTGGCAGTCCGGATGGCTGGCGATCCACGGGGGGCTATATTGTGTTCTTTGGTTCTATCTTGATCGCCTGGAGTGCTCGGAAACAAGCTACTGTTTCGCGTAGCAGTACTGAAGCTGAGTATAAGGCTGTGGCTAATGCAACTGTAGAAATTATCTGGATACAGTCTTTGCTTCAGGAATTGGGTATATCTCAATCACAGTCTCCTATTCTTTAGTGTGACAACATCAGTGCTACATACCTGTCTGCTAATCCGGTATTTCATGCCCGAACGAAACACATTGAAGTTGACTATCATTTTGTACGGGAACGTGTATCTCAGAAGCAACTATAGATCAAGTTCATCTCTTCCAAGGATCAACTTGTAGACATCTTCACCAAGCCATTGCCTCTATCACAGTTCGAGACTTGTCGGTGCAATCTTACCCTTCTAGATTCTTTAGGAAGTGGCTAAGATTGAGGGAGGGTATTAGATTGTATAGTTCCCATATATGTGTACGTATGATGTAACGTTGTACCCCTTCATTATATATATGTGATAGGACACCCCTAGAGGGTCGTGCCGGTTCCCCCAAAACCTATTGTCTTACAGGAGGAATGATATTGGGCTTGAGAAGTAAGCAAGGAACATGGCATAAAATTCCTATGGTTCCTCTGTCTCGATCTTGCACCACTATCATATCCATCAATCAATTACATAGTCATTTACTATGGTCTTTCTTCCTCCATTCACTGAAGCAAATGGAGCCTTTCCCTCCTCGAGTCAGCAAGCCAACTCCAGCGTTTTACCCTCGTATCACTAGCGCAACACGAGCCATTCAAGAAAAGTATTAGAACTGAAGAGAAATCCTTCTCTATAAAAACTCTTTTATGTTCTTGATATTGATGGACTTACAAGAATGAAGACATGTAGCACAC
This sequence comes from Triticum dicoccoides, assembly GCF_002162155.2. Taxonomy (NCBI): domain Eukaryota; kingdom Viridiplantae; phylum Streptophyta; class Magnoliopsida; order Poales; family Poaceae; genus Triticum; species Triticum dicoccoides. The sequence continues at coordinate 120,483,726 of NC_041384.1, read as the reverse complement.
CTTTTCTCTCAATTCAAGTTCACATTCAATAAGTTATGGATATCGAAAGACCTGCCAAAGACACAGTTCCATGCATCCCCTCTCGACGATAAAAACACCAGCAGAACGGCAATATGACGCGACAAACCTTATTCCTCGCAAAGTCCTAATTTAAGCATAAAGAGCACCAATAATCCAATAACCACAGTTGTAGATTGCATGCCATATGACACACTTTTAGTTTTAACTTAGTGGAACTTTTACTAGAGCCACAATTTTTTAATGAGGAGTTTGCATATTAACTGAAATAAGATGGGTGCTATCTCCATCTCCTTAGTTGGTCAGTGACTCTTCACTTTTGAATGATAATAAAGCTTAAACTTTAATGAACTAGAGTTCCAAATCAATATTTTTTTCTTTTACCCCATATAATTCTAAGTTACTATACAAGGAAAACTGAAAGCTTTTAACCAATACTAGTTTCTACTAATCTAGCTCCTTATAAACTGAAGCATTTCCCCCCTTCCATGTGCGGCCAGGGCAAACTTTTCCCACTAGGCTACGTCAGACAGCCCGTGGATTCGCCTCCCCTCCATCTACCGCTTTGGCGGCCAGTGGCAGGGAGGGGAATCCTGATGCCTACACTTCAGCTAGTAGTTTGGTTAGGGTTTTTTAGTCCTCGCGGGTGCGACGCTGGCAGATGGCGATGCTTCTTCTTCAAGTTTGTCTTCCAGGCCGCGATCCTCATTGAGTTCGTCCATCTCTACGTGGCCGATGGAGCTTCGGCATTGATTCCTTGGGACTGTGAGGTTATTGTCAGGTGCTTCAGATGTATTCAGTGGTCCATCCGCGATGAGTGCGGCTCCAGGGCGCTGCTCGTTAGAGGCATGTGCACGAAGACTTTATGGATGTCATCGACAAGGTCAAAACGGCTCCAGTAGATGAGCAGTGATAGTGACACGTCCAAGGCTCATCCTGGCAGGGGTGGTGGTCATTTGGTGGTCTAGGGACCTCAATGTAATTTTATATTATGTTTGAAGCGATTTGTACTTCTGGTGAATTTTTATAATAGATCTGGATCCTTTCTGAAAAATCAATAGTCTCTACAAATCAATATTAATATGTGATGATATAGCTTTTGTCTTCATGTCGCTCGCGTCGGTCCCAAGGTTAGGTTTGAGGCCGATTGTTTGACGATCGAGGTATCATATCCGATAGGCTGCACGACAACCAAGCTATCATGGAGAACTAACACGACGACCCTCGATAAATTTTCCAAAGTGCCATAGGTAGCTGCAGGCTATGCCCTAGGTGGACCACAACAATAATGTTGAAGCATAATGTTGGAACTCACTAAATGTCTATTGACGTGATCATAGACACTGAATCACTCATGAAGGGGTACATCTTGCAAAGATCAGTCCCGCCTCCTCTGATTGCGACAAGAGGGGCACCACATGTGCGACACTTTTGCAACGAGGGAGTTTTGGTTGAATTTATCTCCACGCACTGTCATGGGTGAGTTTGTTTGTGCTCATTTTTGTAGATTCATTTTCTCGAAATGTTTTATCTCTTGAATCGTGCATCCAAATCATGAATCATTTTCACCATTGCATTTCTCGTGTCGATATTTTTTGAAACTAGATGTCATGTTGATAGGTTTCGACAAACCTTTTTTCCAGCCAAATTTGTGCTTCCAACTTGTAATAATTTGTGCTTCCAACATGTACTAGCCCATACTTCTAAGTAAACTAACTTGTGCTTTCGTTGGTGTGTGGTTCACTTATTTGGGCAAGCACAATTCAATTTACACACGAGCAGTGCTTCACGTGCGAACTGAAAAAACTGGAAACCAAAAAAAATTGAGACAAGCAAACTAAAAGAATAGAAACCATGGAAAAGGTAAAAACTAGGAAAAAACAAAAAAGGATCCACGAACCAGAAAAACCAGGAAACAAAAAATCGAAAACAAAAACAACCATGGAAGCACAACTGCTTCACTTTTTGGGGGAAGCGGAATTATGCTTCACGCGAAAAGCACACCCTACTACGAGACATAAGTTGAAAAAGACGTAGAATTAAGAAAAAAACAGAAAAATCGGCTAAAAACAAATTTTAAAAACCTAGAAAATACCAAGCAAAATCTTAAAAAAACATGCAAAAAAATTGTACTCACGGGATTGCGGCCAGCGCACGATACATGGCGGTGGTTGGGCACACCACTTGCTGTGCTCACAACCCATCGAACTGCCGACTTTGGGAGCCTCCCAATGGGCACCTGCTGATTTTGTGCTCCCATCATAGGCATTCTTAATTGTTCTTTCATGGCTAGGTGTCATGGGTTATATTTGAATGGAGTCGGATTTCATACTTTGTCTAATTATATGCGATAATCACATTAACGTGTGGGAGAAGGGCGGCCAACCAGCATGGCCACGTGGCGTATGCTAGTTGGACATGGCAAGACACTTTTTGAGTTTTTTTAGATTATTTCTGGAAGAAGAAAGTGAGACCTTTTTCTTTTGAGAATTTTTTTTAGATTAGTTTTAGAAAATGGGAGTGAGACTTTTCCATTTTTCTTTTTGAGATTTTTTTAGGCTTTTCCTTTTTCTTTTTGAGATGGATGTGATGTCCACGTGTTGCCAGAAAGTTTTTTTTTCTAATTGTGAGATGAAGGTAAGGTTTTTTCCCTTTTCTTCTTTAAGAGGGAGAAATACACATAGAGCTTCCTCTCAAGAGGCCCGCAATGGCAGGCCCTAACCACTAGTTCAATACAATTATCCATTCTAAAAACAATTGGAATTAACAGACAGTGATATGCAATACTAGTCTTTGCTGAAATGTGTTGGTCCCCCCTCGCCCCCGCCCCGGGGCTCAATGCATGTCTTCGTGGGAGTTTGGATTTTTTGTGTGCCCTCGCATGACAAATATGATGCACCGGCCCTCGGGCTAAGGTGGTTTTGTTATAAGAGATGTGGGTTGATATGGGCAACCCTTGTGATGACATGGATTATGCCTTGTTCTATGCCTCCACAATCATCACTATTGGCAATGGTGTGCACATGCCTTTTGGGAAACCCAAAGACATTGCACCCCAATTAACGAGGCTTATACAAGAAAAAGTCGGAAGGTTTGGGAAGCCTTGAAGGACGATGCTTGGGTTTCCAAGATCAAAATGACGCCAAGCTTCTATCTCGCGCACTTTCATGAATTCATGAGCATTGGGTCATTTTGCGGGGCTTCCACCTCGGTGAGCCAAGGATGACATAGTGTGGTAACACAACAATAGTGAAAAGTACTTAGAGGAGTCCGCTTACAAGGCCCAATTCCTTGGTACTATTAAACGTGGATGGCCGAGCAGTGGCCTATGCCCTTTATGTAAGCAGGTATATGAACCGGTTGATAACCTCTTCTTCAAGTGTCGATTCACGATAAGGCTTTGGTTCATGATCAACGAGTGGATACAAATTGAGTGCATTGATACTTCCATGTGACACTTGTTGCAATCCGCTAAGGAATGGTGGGTTGGCTTATCCGACACTACCATCCCAAACTGCAAGCGAAGGCCTTGCTCACTATGCTCACATCTTGGTCCATTTCTAATGGAAGAAACGCATATGTCTTCCACCACAGAGAGCCCTCACATGCTCCTTCTACATAACATCAAGAAATAGGTGACACTTTGGGTGAACGCTGGTGCTAAGAAATTAGGAACAATCATGCGAGAAGAGTAATGACTTCTTTTTCTAACTTGGGGACTGGGGTGTGTTATAACACAAACAATCAAACTCCAATCTCTTCTTAATTAATGGATGAGGCAAATCTTTTGCCTCCATTTTAAATAAATAAAAATAATGTGGAAAGCTCAGAGTAATAGTATGTGGTCAAAGCAACCCCTTTTCCCCTCGACGCTGGCTATCTTTAGATGGCTTTGCTATAGGCTGTGACCCCAAGCAAAGAGCCTTTTGAATATTAGTATTACTTATTGGAACAAGACTATTTGTTGAGCCTTGTGGAGTACTCAACTGCACATCCTTTATTGTACCTGGTCCATTTCAAATTACCAACAATATTGAGTTTCTTTAAGACAAGTCTTTGACCAACAATTGTACTATATATTATGATGTAATTTTTCTAATTCAAAATCATAACCACAAGTAAGTACCTTGAGATACGAATTCGATGACATTAACTTTATGTCACATAAAGTACATGCTAATAGAGTAATTATTAGTCAAGCGCTTGTCCTAGCGAGAGTAATATGTTTGGCAGTTTGAAATAGAGAAAGTATACTACAAGAACAGGCAAAAACGGGTATTCCTCCCATGCACCAGAGTGAGCTCAACCGGTAGATATGATATCCGAGGTCATCTGAGGAGCCCTAGACCTTATCATAATTATGAGGCTCCTATAGGTTTGTTTTGAAAATTTGCTGAAGCTCATATGATGACCATTGGATCTTAGATCCAACGCTAGCATGGGACCATGTGAAGCCCGTA
>NC_041384.1:120464282-120478709 GCF_002162155.2 Triticum dicoccoides | reverse complement strand
AGAACAACTTTCACAATTTATTTACTTTTTTTTATCAGGATTATTCGTGATTGTTGACTCCTCCAAATGTAAGTCTTCGGTACGTACGAGAAGTCCAATGGTACCAGTAAAAGTTGTCCACCCACCAATTTGTGAGCGATTAATAGCTGAGTAACTTTAGCTTACCTACCGTCAATATAATTCGCGAGAAGAAAGAGTCTGGTTTTCCCCTTTTTGACATAATAAAGAAGAGTCCGGGTTAAATGGTTTTGTATATGTTTTTCTCATAGACAATATCATAGATTCAACATGAGTGGGTGCCCTTTCCACACACAAAAAAGCACGAGTTGCTGTTGGATACATGTAATAAGTATGGATGTTGGAGTACTTGGCAACAAAGATTGTCCTAGCTTTGCTTGTTGAGAAATATTCAAGCATGCATGGGAGTCTCATGGGGCTTTCATACCTCGAGTTCCTTCCTTCCACTTGGAACAAGCAGCTCTAGTAGACAGATCCGGGCCATTTCAGTCCCCACGAATTAGTTTCTGGTCCATGCATTCTAGACGGTGGGTCAATCTTCCTCAAGCGAGCGCGGTCTAACTCCGTGACGGTGACGGTAAAAGCACGGTGCTCGGTCTCTTTTTTTTTTTTTGAGCATCACGGTGCTCGGTCTCTTCACCCCCTGCAACGTGCAAATTACTGCGGTGTCTTTCCTCTTTTCTCCGCGAGAATCGATCGAGTTTCCCTGGAAGAAGCAGTTCGGGACGTTCAGACCCACCGACTCGATCGGGAAACAAACACGTACGTACACCGCGAGTAACTTCACATAGTGCAGTTGACACATCCCCGCATTGAATAAATCAAATTCAATACCGGTCAACTCGTGACTTTGACCAGTACTAATGTTTTTGAACGAATATTATCTGTGTTCATAACGTGGAGGCACTGTTAACCTTTGGCTCATTCTCAGTCTCGCCCCGGTAACTTTTTTGAAAACTTCAGGTCCTAAAATTGCGTAAGGATAATAAACCTAAGATTACACCGGCGAGGTAGTAATAAGGTAAATGCGTGACTCAAATTTAAGAAGAAGAAAAATCAGATAGCTTTTGTTTTGCGAATTGTGATTAAAAAAAACCATCAGATAACTTTGTGAATCAGCATTCATGAGTATATATAGTAGTGATGCCGGTTGTATTTGCAGGAGTAGCTTAATTGCCAGTTGTGTTCTGACTGGCAGGGCAATGCAGGTACGTGTCAGGTTCCTGTGATCTTGACATGGAACCCGAGAGAGACCGTTCCTTTTCCAATCCACCGATGAAACGAAGAAATGCTAAACAAAATGCAGCAAGCTTGCCAGTGACGAGACCATCGGAATTTTAGTTTTTTTTTAAAGTTGACCGTGGGGAGAACGTAAGCATGCGCGTTGGACACAGCTAAGGTTCAGGACAGTGACGGTCTCCTCCCTTCCTAGAACCACACCGTCAAGAACCAAAATTCTACGTGCAGGCTAGTATAAATAGACGGCCATCTCCCGCTAGTTTCATGCACCGATCGACCTCCTCGAAAATCGTAGGCTCTTCTCGAGCGCAGCAGGCGAACAGACGCGACGACCTGTACTTCTGACTTGTGCATGCATATGAGGGCCATTAGCGCGGCAGCGAGCGGCAATGGCAAAGCCAAGGTGGTCATTGTGATGGGCGCCACGGCCACCGGCAAGTCCAAGCTGGCCGTGGACCTCGCGCTGCGGTTCGGCGGCGAGGTCGTCAACTCGGACAAGATCCAGGTCCACGACGGCCTGCCCGTGGTCACCAACAAGGCCACCGTCCGCGAGCAAGCCGGGGTGCCGCACCACATGATCGGCGGGGTGCACCCCAACGCCGACTACGCCGCGGCGGAGTTTCGGCGCGACGCCACGCGCGCCGTGGAGTCGGTCCTCGCGAGGGGCCGCCTGCCCATCATCGCCGGCGGGTCCAACAGCTACCTCGAGGCGCTGCTGGACGGCGAGCCGGGGTTCCGCCGGCGGTACGACTGCTGCTTCCTCTGGGTGGACGCCGACACGTCGGTGCTGGAGCGGTACGTCGGCGACCGCGTCGACTGCATGGTGGAGCAAGGGCTCGTCGGCGAGGTGCGGGAGTTTTACCGGGCGGACGCGGACTACTCCCGTGGGATCAGGAGGGCCATTGGCGTGCCGGAGATGGACACCTACTTCCGGCAGGAGGCGGCAGGGGCGCTGGAGGGAGACGAGGAACGACGGGCCGGGCTCCTTGAGGCCGCCGTCGGCGAGATCAAGGAGAACACATGCAGGCTGGTGTGCAGTCAGCTCCGGAAGGTCCACCGCCTGCGATGCCTGCCTGGGTGGAGCATCCGCCGCCTCGATGTCACCAGGGTGCTTTCGCTCAAGGTCGGGAAGGCGACGGACCAAGAGGCGGAGCGCACCCTGTGGGAGACGGATGTCGTCGGGCCTGCCGCGTGCGTCGTTGACATGTTTATTCGCTCTCCTGGAGGGATGGTGGCGGATGTGAGCACGGATGGGAAGGAGCTAAGCACGGGGGCCAAGCATGCAGCCGTCGCCGGAATCGTCGAAGCGGCCGACAGGTGTGGTCTGCAGCTACTCGAGACTGGGCCGACGTCTCGTGGGTTTCATCCAAGGAAAGCGGCCGCAGCAGTTTGAGTTTCGAGACTCTCATCAACTTAACCGTACCACCCCTAAAAAAATCAACTTAACCATACCATATATCCATTTATTTAGTATCAGCTTGTGATCTATAATCATTTTATTGATTTATTTTATCTAGTTGTGCTCTTCTATCCATTAAGTTATAGAAAAGCCTAATGCATTGTATACTGCACACTACTAAACTGGAGTAGATGACACCCATGCGCTAATTATTTGCAATGTATTTCAGTGGTTGTATGAATATGAATATTTAGATTAATAATATGTGTGAAGATTTTTCTAATGCATAGTTGAGTGTTGAGAGGAATATGTTAATGGGATCACTTATTAAGAAATATATTTAGATACATGTCAACTAGTGGTCTCTATCTTAATATATGTATGTCTGATGCTTTTGGACGTGCTATAAACATTAAGTCATAGATTATGCCATGGAAGACCGACAATAGAGGAAATACCATCGAGGTAGAGTCACTCTCGTATGTAACCGCTAGCCCACCTTTAGATGAACGTCCTATGCCGCATGTGTGAAAGACCGAGGATATCATCTTGAACAGGGATGAGGATACTAGGGATTGCAAGATTATCCGATATTCAACCAGTTGTACATGGGTTTGGAGGTCATTTTATACCCATATATATTTTGTCGGTAGATACCCGCGAACCGGATATTCATGGATATCCAACCCGTTGGGCAATGGTTTTGAGGTCATTCCTGCCCATGAATTTTCCTAAGTGGATATCCTCGGACTCATGGGGTTGGCATGGATTCGAAAATGCTCTCGTGATAGCCATATATATGACGGGAGGTCCTAACATCGAATGACCTAAGTCATATAAGCAAATCCCAGTTCCAAAGCCCAATGGCCGAGAGATGAATATGTGCTTCGGCTATGCGTGCAAGCGTAAGTAACTAAATATATGTATTGTGATATGTGACTTTCCATGTGTTGTTGTTGACATGTGGGAACTTTCGCAGAGAGCAATGGACATGCATGTGAATATGGATTTGAAGGAGCTCAACTTATACAAACTCTCTCCATTGTTATCCCAACGATAACTCGAGACAAGTTGGTGGATTATCAATTTCAAGCTACGAGTTCATTAAGAACAGCCCAACGTGCAACTCTACAAAGATCTTGTGGAAAATCGGCCAACGATGATGAGCCCACCAAGCTTGGCTTCAGCTGAGCGAAAGAACGGTGGCCTTCCTTGAACCCGAGTGTCGGCGACCTTCCTGCTCTACTGATCCACACTGCTGGTGGCACCCGCAAACGTGCCAGCTTTGTGGTCATTTCGGTGGGGCGGAGCTGGTGACGTCGTCCTCGTCTCGCTCTTGTCGTAGACTTCATCCGCCACCTCGTCGATCTTCTTGAAGGCGGCTTCTAGCTCAGTCTGGTGGAGGTTGTACCCCCAGAGCTCATGGCAGATGTCGCGGGCGGTGCGATAGGAGTCGACCAATGCCTCCTGCTCGGCCAGGTCCACGTCCGGCGCGATGGCTGTGCCGGTGGCGAGTTGCTCCGCTGTGAACATGTGCTCGTCGAGGAGCCGGAGGTTGTACTCCTGGTCGGTCTGCGTCTGCCGAAACGTGGCCTCCCGCTCGGCCAACACCATTTGGGTGTAGTGAGCACATGCCTCGCCCTTGGTGATGCCGGCATGGACCGATGAGGAGGGTGGCGCTGACTCGTCGGCGGCCGCGTCATCCATTGGGACGTCCACAACGCTGGCCTCCGTCTGCCTGCCTGCTTATAGCAATGACGGCGATCTACGTCTTCTGCTCAGATGAGAGATTGTCTCAAATGGCTTTGGAGCTCAAGGGGGCCATGACGAGCATGGCGTGGAGAGGAGAGACAGAGCGTAGAAGGATGGATGTGGCTATGGCATAGGCTGGAGTTTAAATAGTGGCCGGATGACAGGGAAAGTGGTGAGATGGTTAATGGTGGGCGGCAGCCGGACGAACGGGCGACACTGGAGTAGATTCGTCGGCAACCGCACATGTTTAATGTAGGGAGGTGGAACGATAGGTTGTCGTTTGAACGTGGATGAGTCGCGTGCACGGGAAGCGACGTGAGATGTCGCATTGGCTCTGGATGGGTATGAATACGACATTGACGCTCTGGAGCGGCGTTGATGCTTCGTTCGGGAACGCATGCAGAGCGGGACGATTTTTTGGGTGGTTCAAGGCGGTCAGAAGCAAGCGTGGCGATGATCTAGACGCTTTGGGTGGGCCAGGGCAGTCATAAACAGGTCCGGAAGCGGCCCGGACGCCCGCAAAGCCCCAGTTTGTTTTGGATTTCTGAGAAAAATAACATTTAAACGGGTCAAAGGACCGTTGCAAATTCATATTGGATGATAAAATGCGTCCGGACAACACGGTCTGACACTTGAGGACGGTTCAAGGGGTCCGGCATTGGAGATGCGCTAAGCAGTTCTTTCGGGTCGAGACAGCCAGCGTGGGCATCCGGATAAGATTTGTCAGGCAATAAGCTTTTTCCCTTTCCCCGAGATGCTTAGTGTGCAATGATGAGAACGATATGAATCTCTCTGATAAGCATGATTTGTACGCAGTGTGATAATTAGCCTTTTACAAAAGCATGCGGTCCAATGATGTGTCCCCCGGGACCGTGGCCACATTCCTCGCTCATGTCATGTCCCCCCGCTCCCGATCACTGCTCGCTAGTCGTTATTTACAAGTAGCGCCGACGAGGCGGTGATTATCTCTAGTGACTACGCTTACGCGTAGAAATGCAAACGTGCGACAATGCCAACTGCGATGCCTTTGTATTTTTATCTAAGTTTGACCATATATTTAATTAAATAAAAATATATACTATCCAAAGTATATTGTTGGATTTGCATTTGAAAGAGATTTTTTTGTGACATATAGTTTATATTTTACTAGTTAAATTTATGATCAAATTTTGACACAAATTGAAAAGGCGCCTAATAAACCCGGACAAAGGAAGTACTACTACAAAACTCAAAAACTAAATCGTGCTACAGGACCTGTCCAAACTTTGGATCATGGTTTGAGACCATCTACGTACGTACGAATGTTTAGCTCGTGAATTATGTTGCTGAGCCTGTCGACATATAACAAGGCAGTGCATGAACATCCGTCGAATCATTGGGCAGGATGGCCCTCCCTGTGCTAGCTACAGCACCACAATGGTGGACCTAAAATCCCCCTTTTGGGATCTCTAATCGTTCCCTCTCGAGGTCGACGGAGACAGCACCACAGGAGCCTTGCTCCGGTGCACCCCCTAACTCAATTTTCTAGAGATATTCTTGACCCTCGCCATCTTTTTTTTTCTCCGGCCCGCCGCTGCCCATATCCAAGCCCCGTATAACCCGTATGACCCATACGTATGTATACGGTGACATTCCGAAAAAAAAAGGATGACACGACCCCACGACCAGGTAGGACCTGCCGACGGCCGATCCATCAATCACGCAGCTCAATCAATCATGCAGCTCCATCATTCACGCAGCTCCTCCATCATTCTGGTGAGGTTCTTTAGGAATATTGGCGGCGGCGATCTTATCGCCCGCGATCTTGTCCGAGAGCGCGCGTGGCACCGTCGTCAACCTCCAGCGCTCGCAGGTACCGCATCTCGTTTCCCCACGTTTGTCTCGCTCGCGGCAGCATCAAACGAACTGCCGTTGTTTTCGTCGTAGTGGTTAACCTAGCGGGGCGGGTAACCTAGCTTTTTGGCGGTCCATGCCATCGCAGATCTTGTTCTGGTACTGTTGCTCGTCGTGATATACACAGTGATCACGCGGGCTAAAGTGGGTTTCTTCTTTCTAGGGTTAACCTAGCGTCGGTTGCCGTCGGTTGTGTGCACGACGGCTCCGTTATTTGATGCGGCTGCTTAACTAGGTATCCGGCGATCCAAAGTAATCACGACTGGTGTCGTGGGCTAGGAATCCGGCAGCGCATGTTATCACGGGTAGCGCTGCTTCTCGCGATCCAAAGTGATCACGTACTGGATTCGTGGGACGTACCTTAACGCCGCTCGGTGTGGAGAGGGGGGGATCCATGGGCAATCAGAGGTCGTTGGCGTCGGTTGTGTGCACGATCTGAACGCCCTCGGTTGGGGCGCTCTCCGGTTGGGGTAGTTTATTTAACATCCGTGATCATGCGCTAGGTGTTGTATATGTCAGCATTGATAATGTTTGCACATGTGATGATACATATTAATTCTTGTAGGAAATGGCGGACGATGAGTTAACTGGTATGATGTATGACATGGAGTTTGGAGAACTGATGAAAGACCGGATAGAAGATTGGTCAGATGATGAAAATTCAGATCGTGAAGATAGGTCAGAGAATGGGAACGTATTGGAAGATCTTAATGTGAGTCGCATTATCATGTTGGAATTTTTTTGGTCGCATCCGACAATATTATATTTTGAAAATTTATAGATGGATGAACATGATGATGGTCAGGAAAACAATGAGCATGATGATGGTGAGGAAAACAATTCAGAGATCTCGAATGAAGATTACATTAGTCAGGTATGGAAGTGGAATTTTTTGTTTGCATGCATTCAAGTTGAATAAATCCTGGAATATTATATTATAAGTACTTATGTATTTGTGTTATATTTTTCAGCTCATTTCCGAATGTCATAATGCGTACGACTATTACGGTGAATCCGACGCGGAGACAGGCCTTGATGTCGAATCATTAGCTGCACCTGATTCTGGGGAGTTGCAATCGTCGGTCATCATGAGTGAGGTATGTATGTAATCAATGTTGTATGGAAGTAATGTTATACCATAGAAAACTGTTTTCATGGCTATGTTATGATTGTGTAGGTGACAGAAGTTGAGGGGAAAAAGAATGTCCAAGATACTGCTAGTGCAGTTGATAAGAGGGATATGTTCATGCAGATAATACAAATGACTTTTACGTCTCATGAGGCTGCGTATGATTTCTACAACAGCTATGCTAGAGAAAATGGTTTCAGCATTAGAAAGAATAGGGTCAGGTATACCAAAACCGAGTCACGTCATATGCGTTATAGCCGGTTTGTTTGTTCCAGACAAGGAAAACGTGACAGCAGGTTGCTAACCGAGGAAGGACACAGCCGTAGGCTCAAACCCGAGACACGCTGCCACTGCGAAGCGCACCTGACCGTGAAGCTTGACCAAAAGCATGGGGTTTGGTATGTTGATAGTTTTGAGGACAAGCATAGCCATATCTTGGCAGGACCGGACGAGGTACCTTTTTCTTTGGTCCCACAGAAAAATCAAAGAGTACCAAAGAGCTGAGATACTGTCCATGGGAGCTGCAGGGATTAGAATTCACGACATGATGGATTCCTTCATCAGCAAACATGTATGGTATGGCGGTGTTGGTTTTACCAGGCGTGACATATACAACCTTTGCGCCAGGGAGAAGAGGAAGCTGTTTTCAAAAGGTGATACTGCCATAGTTATAGGCATCATGGCCAGTAGGAAACAGAGGGATCCTAACTTCTTTTTCTTGTACAAGCTAGACAAGGAAGGACATATGAATAGGACGTTCTGGTGTGACTCCCAGTCTCGTCATGACTATGAGGACTTCGGCGACATGCTTGTATTTGACAGCACGTACAAGATGAACCGGTATGGTATGCCATTCATACCCTTTATTGGTCTTAACAATCACCGGAAGACCACTGTTTTTGCTTGTGCCATAGTTTCGGACGGGACCGAAGAGACATATGTGTGGCTGCTGCAGACTTTTTTGAGGTCCATGTGTCAAAAGATGCCGAAGAGTGTTATCACGGACGCCGATGCTGCGATGATCAAGGCAATTCGCCAAGTCTGGCCAAACGTGTGGCACCGTATATGTACGTGGCATATAGAAAAAAATATGAAGATTCACCTTAGTCACAAGTCCTTGAAGGAGTTCCGAACTCTTCTGTACTATAGCACGTCCACGGCCACGTTTGAGGAGAGATGGCACGCGTTTTCCAAAAGATGGCAGTCGGAAAAAATAGTAACATGGTTGAGACGGATGTATAAGAAGACGAGACTGTGGGCCGCGACTTATCTGACAGAGGGTTTTTGGCTTGGCATGAAAAGCAACCAGAGGAGTGAAAGTCTAAACTCATGCCTTCACCTCCACCTAGACGGTGAAATGACCCTGGTGGATATGATTTTGCACTATGAGAACGCCGTTGTACGTATCCATGAGAATGAGGCACGAGATGATTGTACGGCCTCACAGAGTGTACCGGTGCCAGTTACTAGCTCGAGGGAACTTGAGATAGTTGCTTCTCATTGTTGGGGACGTAGTAATTTCAAAAAATTTCCTACGCACACGCAAGATCATGGTGATGCATAGCAACAAGAGGGGAGAGTATGATCTATGTACCCTAGTAGATCGCAACGGAAGCGTTGACACAACGTAGAGGAAGTAGTCGTACGTCTTCCCGATCCGACCGATCCAAGCACCGTTACTCCGGCACCTCCGAGTTCTTAGCACACGTACAGCTCGATGACGCTCCCCGGGATCCGATCCAGCAAAGCTTAGGGGATGAGTTCCGTCACCACGACGGCGTGATGATGATGATGATGTTCTACCGACGCAGGGCTTCGCCTAAGCACTACAACGATATGACCAAGGTGGAATATGGTGGAAGGGGGCACCGCACACGGCTAAGGAACGATCACAAAGATCAACTTGTGTCTTCTAGGGTGCCCCCCTGCCTCCGTATATAAAGGATCCAAGGGGGGTGCGGCCGGCCTAGAGGAGGGCGCAGGAGGAGTCCTACTCCTACTGGGAGTAGGACTCCCCTCCCTTTCCTTGTCCAAGTAGGAGAGAAGGGGGGAGAGAAGGAAAGGGGGGGCGCCGCTGTCGTGGTTCTAAGTCTGACAGTAGAGTGGGGGGTAGGTATGGAGAGGCAAGGTCCTAGCTATGGAGAGGTTGTAACAAAGAGATGTACGAGTTCAGGCCCTTCTCGGAGGAAGTAAAAGCCCTACGTCTCGGAGCCCGGAGGCGGTCGAGTGGATTATGTGTATATGAATTACAGGATACCGAACCCTTCTGCCTATGGAGGGGGGTGGCTTATATAGAGTGCGCCAGGACCCCAGCCAGCCCACGTAATGAAGGGTTTAAGGTGTATTTAGTCCGGGGCGTTACTGGTAACGTCCCACATAAAGTGTCTTAACTATCATAAAGTCTACTTAACTACAGGCCGTTGCAGTGCAGAGTGCCTTTTGACCTCCTGGTAGTCGAGTGAATCTTTGTGATCGAGTCCTTCAAGTCAGTCGAGTGAGTCCCTCGTTGGTCGACTGGAAGGTGACCTCTTCTAAGGGTGTCCTTGGGCAGGGTACTTAGATCAGGTCTGTGACCCTACCCTAGGTACATGACCCCATCATTAGCCCCCGAATGGATTGAGGCTTTGAGTGACGGAGGAGTTGATGCTGTTTCCGATTAACCTTTGCACACTGGTCGTGCGTTGTTCTGAACCAGAGAATCTCTTCGTTGATAGTGAGCAACTTGTCTTCAGTCGACTCGATCCATTCTTTTCTTTCGTCGAGTGATCTTTCGGGCTTCGTCGATTTCCGAGCGACGGATCGCAGGAAATCCCGCACCTGACAGGCCGGTCTGCCGTTCGCGGATTCCGCGGGATGCAAAATTTGGGTAAACGCGCGAAGCGGAGCGGACCGCGGCGTTCAGATGGGACGGGACATAGACGCCTCGATCTCCGCGCCGCTTTCTTCGCCACGTATCTCGCCCGCGTAACAGTTCCAGGATATGATTAGATCTGCTGGGCCCACCTGTCATCCACTCGGAAGGGATCTTATAAATGCGCCCGGCGAGGGTTTTTGAACAGTGCCTCAGCATTCTCTCTCTGCCTCCTTCGTCTCCGCCCAACGCGCTCGCTCTCGCCTCCGCACCACTCCTCCTCACGCGCCCCGTCAGAAGCCATGGTCAAGGAGAAGACGGCGGCGCTGGAGCGCGCGAAGAAGGCGTCGGCGCCGGAGAAGGCGAAGGGGAGATCCACCAGCCGCGGTGGGTCTTCGTCCAGATCCCGCCTGCCGAAAGGCTGGGTCCAGGGAGATTGGATCCAGTCGACCATCACGGAGAAGGATCTCCTCGACATGGCCAACGAGGGCCTGATCCCCCATGGAGCTGCGAGGCTTCCGGGGAAAGAGTGGCAGCCCCAGCCGGAAGAGGGTGAGTGCGTGCTTCTGGCTACCCATGTCGACCGCGGATTCTCTTTGCCGCCGAGCATTTTCTTCCGTGGTTTCTTGAACTTTTTTGGAGCGCAACTCCACCACTTCACCCCGAATTCTATCGCCTATCTTGCCGCGTTTGTGTCCATGTGCGAGAGTTTTCTGGGCTGTCGACCGCACTGGGGCTTGTTCAAGCACATATTCACATGTCGCTCTCAAACTGTGAAGAAGGCGAGTCCAGGCGACGAAAGAACCCGAGTGGTCCAAATGTGTGGAGGTCTGGGGATCCAGGTGAGAAACAAGAGCACCTTCCCAGCCATGACATTTCCCGAGTCAGTCAGAGGCTGGCAGTCGACCTGGTTCTACTGCCAGGATGAGTCGACACCGGGGCAGTCGAGTGGACTCCCTCCATTTACCATGGATCGAGTGAACAAGCCCTCCTCTCTGAAGCTGATTCCGGAGGAGAAAGCTGACGTGAAGATGCTGATGGAGCGCGTAGTTCAGTTGGTTCGGGAGGGAGTGACGGGCATGGATCTCCTGGAAGTTTTCCTTAGGCGCCGAATCCAGCCTCTTCAGTTCCGGAGCCATTGCATGTGGTTGTACTGTGGGACTGAGGATGTGACTCGGGTCAACCCAGAAGCAGTCGACGATGCCACTCTGGAAAGGTGGATGGCCGCTGTTACTGGGAACAAGGACAACCCTCGCGGGGCCAGAATGATTCCTCCACTCGACTACCACAGTGACCCAAACAAGGCATGTCTGCCCCACTTCCCGTTGTATTCTCGTCATATTTATTTCTGCTTTCTCTGCCGATCGGTCGACTGATCTTTGTCTTGTTGTCCCTCAGACCCTCACTGAACTGTACTCGATGCCCAACGGAGCGCAGGCTCCGACTGAGGAGGGAGAAGCGAGCGGGGGCGAGAGCCAGGAGGAGGAGTGGGACTCGGACGCCGCCGAGGCCGATGATGATGACGATGACGATGATGATGATGACGATGAGGACGGGGAACAGGAGGAGGAGGAGGAGGTCGCACCATCGCGCTCGGAAAGGCGGTCGAAACTTGTCCATGACCCTGCGACTGAACGCGGCGAGGGGGTCGCGACTGTTACACAGTCGACCAAGCGCCCTTGGACCACCTCTCCGGCGCCGACTGAAAAGGCGCCGAAGCAGCCCAGGGCGGCCCCGTCGAAGCCGACCAAGCACCTGCCGAAGATGAAGGTGTCCATCCCCACCATATCAGGGTAATCATGTTGCTTAAGTCTTCTTGTTTTGTGTGAACTTTATCTCTGGTTGGTGCTGGAGTAAGTCGACTGACTCTTTGGAGTTGCAGTGCTGCTACTTCTGAGACCTCGGCCCGGGCTGACGACCATGAGATGGAGGACGCAGCAACCTCAAAACCTGGTACTATATACTTAACACTGTCTTTAGTCGACTGACTCATGATCTAATCCTGATTCTTTTCTGTAGCTCCATCCAATGTTGTAATCACTCTCCCTGATGATGATGAAGATGAGGAACCGCTGAAGTACAGAAGGAGTAGGAAAGCGTCTGCCAGCAAGGTGACCCAGGATGTGATGGTGCCTGAGGCTCTGGTCGCGGAGGAAGGGAACACCACTCGACACACCGTGTCCTTCGCAGATCCACTGACGAGTGCTCCGCAACCCTCCCTCTTCACGACGCACCACGTCCCAGAGGACCAAGCTGGCGCAGCGAAGGAGGCAATACGCCAGACAGGGATCATGATGGAGCAGTTGAAGGCCATCCGGGATGCGAGTCAGGCAGCTTACGACGCCAGTTCCGCCCTCCAACGCAATGTTCAGGTCAGTCGACCGCCATTTGTTCTGTTAGGATATGCTATCAGAAACTTTTCTTTCCAGAATTTATAGTAGTCACCCAGTGGGTGTGTCGAGTTAAATTCCGTGTTAGCGGGGGCACGCTGAGTGCACCCGCTGGGTGTAGTCCCCAAGGCTAAGGTCGACTGCGGGCAGTCGGCCTTAGGCTTTCTAATTTCAGTCTTTCCGTCATTCGACTAAGGCGACTAGATTTCGCAAACCGGTCGACTGGTCGACTCTGTCTTCGACTGGTCGATTAGTGGGGGCACGCTGAGTGCACCCACTGGGTGTAGTCCCCGAGACTGTGGTCGACTGCTGGCACTCGGTTACAGTCTTAAAGAATACATCTTGTTTTTTTTTTGAGGTCGACTGGTCGACTCTGTCTTCAAATAGGATTAGTGGGGGCACACTGAGTACACCCACTGGGTGTAGTCCCCAAGGCTAAGGTCGACTGCGGGCAGTCGGCCCTAGGCTTTCTAATTTCAGTCTTTCCGTCATTCGACTAAGGCGACTGGATTTCGCAAACCGGTCGACTGGTCGACTCTGTCTTCGACTGGTCGATTAGTGGGGGCACGCTGAGTGCACCCACTGGGTGTAGTCCCCGAGACTACGGTCGAATGCTCGTATTCGGCTGTAGTCTTAGAAACGCGTGATTTTTCCTTTTTCACTCGGAAATGAATTATATTTGACATTTTAGTCGATTGGTTCTTCGCAGAACTCTTGTGATCTTGTGGCTCGCTACTCTGAGCTGGAAAACAAGCACATTCAGCTCGAGCTGAATTTGAAGCTGGTTCAGGAGAATCTGACGAAGGCAAAGGAGGAGACCGAAGGTATGTTTGGTGAGACCTTGACGACTGCTTTTTCCCTTTATTTGTTTCAAAATCTGATCTTGCTGTAACTTGCAGGTAAGGTGAGGGAGGTCGAACGGAAGAAGGACCTTGAACTAGCTGAGAAGATCAAGCTTGTTGACGAGAAGTTAGCTTCAGTCGCCAAGCTTGAGCAAGAAAATGCCAATCTGAAAGCTGCTCTTGGGAAGAAAAAAGATCTAGAGGCCTTCCTGAATGGTCTTGCCAAGAAGCTGTTTCTTATGCTTGAAGGTAAATCTCTATGCTCGGCGATCGTTTCCAACCGTGGTTTTTCCATTCGACCATCGCCTTGACTCGGTGATCGTCCTTGCAGAATTTTGTCAAAACTTTGAAGAAGAAACTAGCCGGCTGGAACCAAACCTTGACCCCGTCAATTCTCCGATGGATGACGAAGTTTCCATGAATGTTTTCCGACTGGAGTCCCGTGTTGTAGCTGTCGTGGACTATCTTGCAAGGCTGAAGGTCGCCACATCTTGCGTCGACTCGACGCTCTGGCCCGGGGAGACACTTCAGAACGACCTCGAGTCGCTGATGGCTCGCTTGAACACGATCCCTGGTCGAGTGCAGGAGTGGAAAAAGTCCTCGGCTCGGTGCGGTGCAGATGTTGCTCTGTGTCTGGCCCGAGTCCACTGCAAAGATGCGCGAGAAGACAAGCTGGCGGCCCTCCGGGTGGCCAACACCAAGAAACACGACTTCAGGTCCTTTATGGAAACTTTCCTTGCGGCTGCCACTCGGATCGCAGATGGAATTGATCTTGATGAGTTTGTTGCACCTTCCAGCCCTCCACAGGAGGGGTAAAAAACTTCTTCTAAACTCGACGCTTTAAATTTGCCTCGGTATGCCGAGTGGAGTTGTAACCGATAAACCTTAACGGGCTTAGCGCCTGAGCACTTTCG
>NC_041384.1:120439281-120463367 GCF_002162155.2 Triticum dicoccoides | reverse complement strand
AGCGCTGGGCTGCAGCTAAGCCCCCGAGTGAGAGGTTTGCTCTTCACTCGATAGGAATTTTGATAACTTAGGCGAGTACTTGGACTGCAGCTAAGCCTCCGAGTGAGAGGTTTGCTCTTCACTTGGTAGGATTTTTGACAACTTAGGCGAGCACTGGGCTGCAGCTAAGCCTCCGAGTGAGAGGTTTGCTCTTCACTCGGTAGGATTTTTGATAACTTAGGCGAGCGCTGGGCTGCAGCTAAGCCCCCGAGTGAGAGGTTTGCTCTTCACTTGGTAGGATTTTTGACAACTTAGGCGAGCACTGGGCTGCAGCTAAGCCTCCGAGTGGAAGTCTGGCTTACCACTCGGTAGGATTTTATTTAATCTTAGGCGAAACGGATTCGCAGCTAAGCCTCCGAGTGAGAGTCTGACTCACCACTCGGAGGATTTTTACAAACTTAGGCGAAACGGATTCGCGGCTAAGTCACCCTCTGAGGGGAAATTTTATTGGACAAAATAAAAAGTGACAAAAATTATGGAGGAACTATGACACTATTATTTTGAGGTCCATGGACTACAGAAGTACTTTATTGCAACTCATCCGAGTGATTAAATTTAAGTGTAAAATGGGCGGAGTAGTTCCGCGTTCCAAGCTCGGGGCTCGTCGATATTATGCTCGACGTTGTAAAGACGATACGCCCCATTGTGGAGAACTTTGGTGACGATGAAGGGTCCTTCCCAAGAAGGAGCAAGCTTGTGTTGTTTCTTCTGATCCACTCGGAGAACTAAATCTCCTTCCTGGAAGGCTCGACCCCTCACATTTCTGGCGTGGAAACGACGCAAATCTTGTTGGTAGATGGTCGACCGGATCAGAGCCATCTCCCTTTCTTCCTCTAAAAGGTCGATTGCGTCCTGCCGCGCTTGTTCAGCTTCTGCTTCGTTGTAGATTTCAACTCGAGGAGCATTGTGGAGAAGATCACTCGGCAAGAGTGCTTCAGCTCCGTAGACCAAGAAGAATGGGGTTCTTCCAGTCGACCGATTAGGTGTGGTCCGCAGTCCCCAAAGCACCGAGGGAAGTTCGTCGACCCAAGCTCCAACTGCATGCTTGAGATCACGCATTAGTCGGGGTTTCAATCCCTTGAGAATCAGGCCATTGGCTCGCTCTGCTTGTCCATTCGACTGCGGATGAGCGACTGAAGCGTAGTCGACTCGCGTGCCTTGAGAGTTACAGAAATCTCTGAATTTCTCTGAGTCAAAGTTCGACCCATTATCCGTAATGATGCTGTGCGGGACTCCATATCTGAATATTAGTTCCCTGATGAAGCTAACAGCAGCACCGGCGTCAAGGCTCTTTTTTGGTTTAGCCTCAATCCACTTGGTGAATTTGTCGACTGCCACCAGTACATGCGTGAAGCCACTTCGCCCTGTTCTCAAAGGACCGACCATGTCCAACCCCCATACTGCGAAAGGCCAGACGAGTGGGATGGTCTTCAGAGCCGATGCAGGCTTGTGCGACATATTCGAGTAGAACTGACATCCCTCGCACTTATCCACTATTTCCTTTGCCATCTCATTCGCCTTTGGCCAGTAAAATCCGGCTCGGTAGGCTTTGGCCACGATGGTCCGAGAGGACGCATGATGACCACAGGTTCCCGAGTGGATATCATTGAGGATGATTCGACCTTCTTCTGGTGTTATGCACTTCTGGCCAACTCCAGTCGCACTTTCTCTGTATAATTGTCCTTTGATTACGGTAAAGGCCTTAGATCGACGGACGATCTGTCGAGCCTCTTCCTCATCCTCCGGGAGCTCTTTTCTCAGGATATACGCGATATATGGAACTGTCCAGTCGGGAATGACCACCAAGACCTCCATGACCAAGTCGACCACTGCTGGGACTTCAACCTCAGTCGGATCTGTGGCACTCTTGGGCTGTGGAGCTTCTTCGGTGAAAGGATCTTCTTTGACTGACGGAGTGTGTATATGCTCCAAGAACACACCACTCGGAATGGCTTCTCTCTTGGAACCTATCTTTTCTAGATCATCAGCTGCTTGATTTTTCAGTCGGGGTATATGATGGAGCTCCAACCCCTCGAACTTCTTTTCCAGCTTCCTCACTGCACTGCAGTATCCAGTCATGGCTGGGCTTCTCACGTCCCACTCCTTCATCACTTGGTTGACCACTAAATCCGAGTCGCCATAGACCATCAAGCGACGGACGCCGAGTGAAATGGCCATGCGCAATCCGTATAAGAGGGCCTCATATTCTGCCTCATTGTTGGAGGAATCAAAGTGAATCTGGAGCACATATCTGAGCTTATCTCCTCTGGGGGAAACCAGGACAACCCCAGCACCGGAACCATTCAACATCTTAGAGCCACCAAAGAACATGGTCCAATGCTCCGAGTGAACTTCAGTCGGCTGTTGCTGTTCAATCCATTCGGCGAGGAAATCTGCTATTGCCTGGGACTTAATGGCTTTCTTTGCCTCAAACTTGATATCAAGGGGAAGAAGTTCAATCGCCCATTTAGCCACTCGACCAGTTGCATCTCTGTTGTGCAAAATCTCTGATAGTGGAGCGTCGCTGACGACTGTGATGGAATGATCAGAGAAATAATGAGCAACCTTCTTTGTGGTCATGTATATTCCATACACAAGCTTCTGATAATGAGGATATCTCTGCTTGGATGGAGTCAAGACTTCAGACAAATAATACACTGGGCGCTGAACTTTGAGAGCTTTTCCTTCTTCTTCCCGCTCGACCGTAAGCACAGTACTGACGACTTGTCCTGTGGCTGCGATATAGAGCAGCAGAGGCTCTTTGCTGATTGGAGCAGCAAGCATCGGCTGGGTGGAGAGCAGAGCTTTTAGCTCGGCAAACGCTGCATCAGCTTCTGGAGTCCACTCGAACTTGTCTGCCTTCTTCATCAGTCGGTAAAGAGGCAATGCCTTTTCACCGAGTCGTGAGATGAATCGACTTAATGCGGCGAAGCATCCAGTAAGCTTCTGGACATCGTGCACTCGCACAGGGCGTTTCATTCGGAGAATAGTGCCGATCTTCTCTGGATTAGCATCGATTCCTCGCTCGGAAACAAGAAAACCGAGTAACTTGCCACCAGGAACTCCAAATGTGCACTTTGATGGATTGAGCTTGATATCATACCTTCTGAGGTTGGCAAATGTTTCGGCGAGGTCAGCGAGCAGGTCGGAACCTTTTCGTGACTTGACGACGATATCATCCATATACGCTTCCACATTCCGACTGATTTGAGTGAGAAGACACTTCTGAATCATTCGCATAAATGTGGCTCCGGCATTCTTGAGGCCGAATGGCATGGTGATATAGCAGAAGCACCCGAATGGAGTGATGAAAGCTGTTTTTACCTCGTCGGGTCCGTACAGACGGATCTGGTGGTACCCGGAGTAGGCGTCTAGAAAAGACAGTCTCTCGCATCCCGCGGTCGAGTCAACAATTTGATCTATGCGAGGGAGAGGAAAATGATCTTTCGGGCAGGCCCGGTTGATGTGCTTGAAATCAATGCACATTCGGAGCGATTTGTCCTTCTTAGGAACCATGACAACATTAGCGAGCCACTCGGAGTGGTATATCTCTCGGATAAATCCTGCCGCCAACAGTCGAGCCACTTCCTCACCAATGGCTTTTCTCTTCTGGACGGTGGACCGCCGAAGATGCTCTTTGACTGGTTTTGCAGATGAGTCGACTCTTAGGCGATGCTCAGCCAGTCCCCTGGGAACACCTGGCATGTCAGCGGGCTTCCATGCAAAAATGTCCCAGTTCTCACGGAGGAACTGGATGAGCGTTTCTTCCTATTTCGGGTCGAGTGTTGTGGAGATGTGGGTCGGAGCTGCATCGGGGTCGGTCGGGTGAATGTGAACAGGCTTTGTCTCACTGGACGACTGAAATGCAGATTCTGTGGCGGGTTTCTTGGATCGCAGCAAATCACTCGGATCTGCGTTTTGCTTGTATTCTTCGAACTCGACCGCTGTCACCTGGGAATCGGCAATCTTTGAGCCCTTCTGAAAGCACTCTTATGCCTTTTTCCGATCACCGGTGACAGTGATAACTCCTTTGGGGCCGGGCATCTTCAATTTGAGGTACACGTAACATGGTCGAGCCATGAACCGTGCATAAGCTGGTCTCCCCAAAATGGCATGATATGCACTCTGAAAATCCACGACCTCAAACGTCAACTTCTCTTTGCGAAAATGTTTCGAATCACCAAACACCACGTCCAGAGCTATTTGGCCGAGTGACTCGGCTTTCTTCCCTGGTATAACTCCATGAAAGCTCATGTTACTGGTGCTCAGTCGGGACATCGGAATGCCCATTCCTTTCAGCGTGTCTGCATACAACAAATTCAGCCCACTACCACCGTCCATCAGCACTTTTGTCAGTCGAGTGCCTTCGACAACTGGATCGACCACCAAAGCTTGCCTCCCAGGGGTGGCAATATGAGTCGGGTGATCAGATTGGTCGAATGTGATGGGTGTTTGGGACCATCTCAGATAATTTGCTTTTGCTGGGGCGACCATGTTCACCTCTCGGTTAATGACTTTCAATCGACTCTTGCTTTCCACATCTGCAAAGATCATCAGAGTGGAGTTGATATGTGGATATCCTTCCTCACTGTCCTCTTTGTCTGCGGGCTTGTCCGACTCCTTCTCCTTGTCCTTAGATTGTTTTCCCTGAAACTGCTGGATCAGGAGTCGACATTGGCGAGTGGTATGCTTCGGGTAGATGATATTCCCCTCTTCGTCTTTCTTCGTGTGGATGTGACACGGCATATCCATTACGTCGTTCCCTTCCTTATCCTTTACCTTCTTAGGCTTCCAGGATCCTTTTGGTTTCCCTTTAAACTTTCCCTGAGTCACGGCCAGAGCCTCTCCAGGAGCTGCCGGTTCAGCCTTCCGCTTCTGTTTCCGACTGGTGTTTCCCTTTTCCGACTGACTCGGCTTGTGCTTGCCGCTTCGGAGTCGGTCTTCTTCTTCGCCGTTGGCGTACTTGGTAGCAATCTCCATCATCCTACTCAAGGTCATGTCACCGGTTCGACCAAATTTCAAACTCAATTCTCTATTCTTGACACCATCCTTAAAGGCGCAGACTGCCTGATGATCAGACACATTCTCCACAGTATGGTGCAAAGTGATCCATCTCTGAATATACTCCCTGAGAGTCTCATTGTTCTTCTGCACGCAGACTTGCAGCTCCGTCAATCCAGCCGGTCGCTTGCAAGTTCCTTCAAACATTCTGATGAACACTCGGGACAGATCTTCCCAAGTGTAAATGCTGCTAGGAGGTAATTGAGTCAACCATGCCCTGGCAGAACCTTCCAGCATGAGGGGCAAATGCTTCATGGCCACCTCGTCGTTCCCACCACCAATCTGAACCGCCACTCGGTAGTCTTCAAGCCAAGTTTCAGGCTTAGACTCACCAGTGAACTTGCTGACTCCTGTTGCCAACCTGAAATTGGGAGGGATAACTGCGGCTCTGATAGCTCTGCTGAAACATCCAGGACCAGAAACATGCACTTGACTGCTTGTGGGCACATCTTTGTCGAGTCCACCTCGATGGGCTCTGTTCCGGTCGACTAAGCCTTGCACGATAATAGATCGCGCATCAAAGCCTGGTTCTCTGGGGTCGACTGGAACTCTTCGCCCCGCACTGAGCTGATGTCTGTCATCTTGCTGCCGAGGAGCGTAAGACCCACCCCTCGGAGGGGAATTGGGCACTCGACGCCTATCATCTCGGTCGAGTCGGTCACCATATTGGTCTCGCCGATTCTCGCGCCCTTCACGCCGCGGAGGCGATCTGGGGCTGTGAGCCGACTGAACCGTATTCGCAGCGACGGATCGACTGTGAATTCTGTTGCGCGACTGCGACACGGCCGAATTCTGATCTCCTGCTGCCCGGAGCAAATCCCTGATCTGCATCAAGCCTCTGCCAGCTTCCGACTGAGAGGGCTGGATGGACTCTGCTATACGGGTCGCAGCTGCTAAATTCTGGATTGGGGTTCGATATACCTGAGTCGGCGGGAAGAGTTGACGTCGACTGGTGTCGGGAACTCGTTGCCGCGCGCGCTCGTCGAGTGCTCGCTGAAGATTCTCCAGTCGAGTGTGTTCGGCCAAATTGGCTAAACGAGCCTCCTCCAAGGCGCGAGCCTCGGGGGTTTCTCCTGCGATGGGAGTACGCAGGACATCCACGTTCCTGCGGCGAAGTTCCTCTCTTTGCAGAGAGTCGAGTGGCTCAGGCTGGTACTCTTCGTGGTCTCGTGCGGGGTCGCCTCCGTCGCCTGCCCCACCATCACGGGCGAAGCCAGGGGGACTGCGGGGCCCGTCGACCATCAGGATTTCCGCCGCTGGATCACTACTATCACACTCGGATGCAGTCTCTACGGAGCCAGTCGACAGATCGAACAGGCCGTAGAGAGATTCGTCGGGCTCGATTGCCGCAACTTGGGTGGTGGCCGTCTGGCGAGCCACCGCGTGCCTCACCCACCGCTGAAGCCTCGACCGGCCCGAGCGCTTGCGCTGGCGGGAGACTGGGAGGGTGGTCGATGGGGGAGTCGACCGATACGGGGTCGACGGTTGCCGCAGCGGAACGCCGCGGACACATGCGCGAAAATACGTCGCACCGCGGACGGGGAGCGCATCGACGTCGAGTGGAGCCTCCTGGAGCCAGGCGGAGTCGTCGGCGACGAAGGTGAGAGCACCGAGACGGATCTCTCGACCCTCAACCAAAACTCCAGCAGTCATCAGGATAAAAGTACTCGGAAGAACCGCAACTTCTCCACAAAATCGCTAAAACACCGGCCCCACGGTGGGCGCCAACTGTCGTGGTTCTAAGTCTGACAGTAGAGTGGGGGTAGGTATGGAGAGGCAAGGTCCTAGCTATGGAGAGGTTGTAACACAAGAGATGTACGAGTTCAGGCCCTTCTCGGAGGAAGTAAAAGCCCTATGTCTCGGAGCCCGGAGGCGGTCGAGTGGATTATGTGTATATGAATTACAGGATGCCGAACCCTTCTGCCTGTGGAGGGGGGTGGCTTATATAGAGTGCGCCAGGACCCCAGCCAGCCCACGTAATGAAGGGTTTAAGGTGTATTTAGTCCGGGGCGTTACTGGTAACGTCCCACATAAAGTGTCTTAACTATCATAAAGTCTACTTAACTACAGGCCATTGCAGTGCAGAGTGCCTTTTGACCTCCTGGTAGTCGAGTGAGTCTTCATGGTCGAGTCCTTCAAGTCAGTCGAGTGAGTCCCTCGTTGGTCGACTGGAAGGTGACCTCTTCTAAGGGTGTCCTTGGGCAGGGTACTTAGATCAGGTCTGTGATCCTACCCTAGGTACATGACCCCATCAGCCGCCCCTTCCTCCTTGTCCAATTTGGACTAGGGGGAGAGGGGGCGCGCGGCCTGCCCTGGCAGCCCCTTCCTCTTCTCCACTTTAGGCCCATGAGGCCCATTAACCCCCCGGGGATTCCGGTAACCCCCCGGTGCTCCGGTTTTATCCGAAACTTCCCCGGAACGCTTCCGGTGTCCGAATATAGTCATCCAATATATCAATCTTTATGTCTCGACCATTTCGAGACTCCTCGTCATGTCCGTGATCACATCCGGGACTCCGAACAAACTTCGGTACATCAAAATGCATAAAAATCATAACAACTGTCATCGTAACTTTAAGCGTGCAGACCCTACGGTTCGAGAACAATGCAGACATGACTGAGACAAATCTCCGGTCAATAACCAATAGCGGGACCTGGATGCCCATATTGGCTCCTACATATTCTATGAAGATCTTTATCGGTCAGACCGCATAACAACATACGTTGTTCCCTTTGTCATCGGTATGTTACTTGCCCGAGATTCGATCGTCGGTATCCAATACCTAGTTCAATCTCATTAGCGGCAAGTCTCTTTACTCGTTCCGTAATACATCATCTCACAACTAACATATTAGTTGTAATGCTTGCAAGGCTTATGTGATGTGCATTACCGAGAGGGCCCAGAGATACCTCTCCGACAATCGGAGTGACAAATCCTAATCTCGAAATACGCCAACCCAACATGTACCTTTGGAGACACCTGTAGAGCTCCTTTATAATCACCCAGTTATGTTGTGACGTTTGGTAGCACACAAAGTGTTCCTCCGGCAAACGGGAGTTGCATAATCTCATAGTCATAGGAACATGTATAAGTCATGAAGAAAGCAATAGCAACATACTAAACGATCGGGTGCTAAGCTAGTGGAATGGGTCATGTCAATCAGATCATTCAACTAATGATGTGATCTCGTTAATCAAATAACAACTCTTTGTTCATGGTTAGGAAACATAACCATCTTTGATTAACGAGCTAGTCAAGTAGAGGCATACTAGTGACACTCTGTTTGTCTATGTATTCACACATGTATTATGTTTCCGGTTAATACAATTCTAGCATGAATAATAAACATTTATCATGATATAAGGAAATAAATAATAACTTTATTATTGCCTCTAGGGCATATTTTCTTCAGTCTCCCACTTGCACTAGAGTCAAGAATCTAGATCACATTGCTATGTGATTAACACCAATAGTTCACATCTTTATGTGATTGGTTCACATCTCCATGTGACTAACACCCAAAGGGTTTACTAGTTTCAATAATCTAGTTTACATCGCTATGTGATTAACACCCAAAGAGTGATCATGTTTTGCTTGTGAGAGAAATTTAGTCAATGGGCCTGCCAAATTCAGATCCATATGTATTTTGCAAAATTCTATGTCTACAATGCTCTGCACGGAGCTACTCTAGCTAATTGCTCCCACTTTCAATATGTATCTAGATTGAGACTTAGAATCATCTGGATCAGTGTCAAAAACTTGCATCGACGTAACCCTTTACGACTAACCTTTTTGTCACGTCCATAATCGAGAAACATATCCTTATTTCACTAAGGATAATTCTGACCGCTGACCAGTGATCTACTCCTAGATCACTATTGTACTCCCTTGCCAAATCAGTGCAGGGTATACAATAGATCTGGTATACAGCATGACATACTTTATAGAACCTATGGCCAAGGCATAGGGAATGACTTTCATTCTCTTTCTATCTTCTGCCGTGGTCGGGCTTTGAGTCTTACTCAACTTCACACCTTGTAATACAGGCAAGAATTCTTTCTTTGACTGCTCCATTTTGAACTATTTCAAAATCTTGTCAAGGTATGTACTCATTGAAAAAAAACTTATCAAGCGTCTTGATCTATCTCTATAGATCTTGAAGCTCAATATGTAAGCAGCTTCACCGAAGTCTTTCTTTGAAAAACTCCTTTCAAACACTCCTTTATGCTTTACAGAATAATTCTACATTATTTCCGATCAACAATATGTCGTTCACATATACTTATCAGAAATGTTGTAGTGCTCCCACTCACTTTCTCGTAAATACAGGCTTCACCGCAAGTCTGTATAAAACTATATGCTTTGATCAACTCATCAAAGTGTATATTCCAACTCCGAGATGCTTGCACCAGTCCACAGATGGATCGCTGGAGTTTGCACATTTTGTTAGCACCTTTCGGATTGACAAAACCTTCTGGTTGCATCAAATACAACTCTTCTTTAATAAATCCATTAAGGAATGCAGTTTTGTTTATTCATTTGCCAGATTTCATAAAATGCGGCAATTACTAACATGATTCGGACAAACTCAAGCATAGATACGAGTGAGAAACTCTCATCGTAGTCAACACTTTGAACTTGTCGAAAACCTTTTGCGACAATTCTAGCTTTGTAGATAGTAACACTACTATCAGCGTCCGTCTTCCTCTTGAAGATCCATTTATTTTCTATGGCTTGCCGATCATCGGGCAAATCCATCAAAGTCCATACTTTGTTCTCATACATGGATCATATCTTAGATTTCATGGCCTCAAACCATTTCGCGGAATCTGGGCTCATCATCGCTTCCTCATAGTTCGCAAGTTCGTCATGGTCTAGTAACATGACTTCTAGAACAGGATTACCGTACCACTCTGGTGCGGATCTCACTCTGGTTTACCTACGAGATTCAGTAGTAACCTAATCTGAAGTTACATGATCATCATCATTAGCTTCCTCACTAATTGGTGTAGTAGTCACAAGAACAGATTTCTGTGATGAACTACTTTCCAATAAGGGAGAAGGTACAATTACCTTATCAAGTTTTCTACTTTCCTCCCACTCACTTCTTTCGAGAGAAAACTCCTTTCTCTAGAAAGGATCCATTCTTAGCAACGAATGTCTTGCCTTCGGATCTGTGATAGAAGGTGTACCCAACAGTCTCCTTTGGGTATCCTATGAAGACATATTTCTCCGATTTGGGTTTGAGCTTATCAGGATGAAACTTTTTTTTACATAAGCATCACAACCCAAAACTTTAAGAAACGACAACTTTGGTTTCTTGCCAAACCACAGTTCATAAGGCGTCGTCTCAACGGATTTAGATGGTGCCCTTTTAACGTGAATGCAGCTGTCTCTAATGCATAACCCCAAAACGATAGTGGTAGATCGGTAAGAGACATCATAGATCGCACCATATCTAATAAAGTACGGTTATGACGTTCGGACACACCATTACATTGTGGTGTTCCAGGTGGCATGAGTAGTGAAACTATTTCACATTGTTTTTAACTGAAGGCCAAACTCATAACTCAAATACTCTTCTCTACGATCAGATCGTAGAAACTTTATTTTCTTGTTACGATGATTTTTCATTTCACTCTGAAATTCTTTGAACTTTTCAAATTTTTCAGACTTATGTTTCATCAAGTAGATATACTCATATCTGCTCAAATCATCTGTGAAGATCAGAAAATAATGATACCTGTCGCGAGCCTCAATATTCATCGGACCACATACATCAGTATGTATGATTTCCAACAAATCTGTTGCTCGCTCCATTGTTCCGAAGAACAGAGTCTTAGTCATCTTGCCCATGAGGCATGGTTCGCAAGCATCAACTGATTCATAATCAAGTGATTCCAAAAGCCCATCAGCATGGAGTTTCTTCATGCGCTTTACACCAATATGACCTAAACGGCAGTGCTACAAATAAGTTGCACTATCATTATTAACTTTGCATCTTTTGGTTTCAATATTATGATTATGTGTATCACTACGATCGAGATCCAACGAACTATTTTCATTGGGTGTGTAACCATATAAGGTTTTATTCATGTAAACAGAACAACAATTTATTCTCTTACTTAAATGAATAACCGTATTACAATAAACATGATCAAATCATATTCATGCTCAACGCAAACACCAAATAACACTTATTTAGGTTCAACACTAATCCCGAAATTATAGGGAGTGTGCGATGATGATCATATCAATCTTGGAACCACTTCCAACACACATCGTCACTTCACCCTTAACTAGTCTCTGTTTATTCTGCAACTCCTGTTTCGAGTTACTAATCTTAGCAACTGAACTAGTATCAAATACTAAGGGTTTGCAAAACACTAGTAAAGTACACATCAATAACATGTATATCAAATATACTTATGTTCACTTTGCCATCCTTCTTATCCGCCAATCACTTGGGGTAGTTCCGCTTCTAGTGACCAGTCCCTTTGCAGTAGAAGCACTTAGTCTCAGGCTTAGGACCAGACTTGGGCTTCTTCACTTGAGCAGCAACTTGCTTGCTGTTCTTCTTGAAGTTCCCCTTCTTCCCTCTGCCCTTTTCTTGAAACTAGTGATCTTGTCAACCATCAACACTTGATGTTTTTCTTGATTTCTACCTTCGTTGATTTCAGCATCACGAAGAGCTTGGGAGTTGTTTCCGTTATCCCTTGCATATTATAGTTCATCACGAAGTTCTACTAACTTGGTGATGGTGACTAGAGAATTCTGTCAATCACTATCTTATCTGGAAGATAACTCCCACTTGATTCAAGCGATTGTAGTACCCAGACAATCTGAGCACATGCTCACTAGTTGAGCGATTCTCCTCCATCTTTTAGCTATAGAACTTGTTGGAGACTTCATATCTCTCAACTCGGGTATTTGCTTGAAATATTAACTTCAACTCCTGGAACATCTCGTATGGTCCATGACGTTCAAAACGTCTTTGAAGTCCCGATTCTAAGCCGTTAAGCATGGTGCACTTAAACTATCAAGTAGTCATCATATTGAGCTAGCCAAACGTTCATAACGTCTGCATCTGCTCCTGCAATAGATCTGTCACCTAGCGGTGCATCAAGGACATAATTCTTCTGTGCAGCAATGAGGATAAACCTCAGATCACGGATCCAATCCGCATCATTGCTACTAACATCTTTCAACACAATTTTCTCTAGGAACATATCAAAATAAACATATGGAAGGAACAACGCGAGCTATTGATCTACAACATAGATATGCTAATACTACCAGGACTAAGTTCATGATAAATTAAAGTTCAATTAATCATATTACTTAAGAACTCCCACTTAGATAGACATCCCTCTAATCCTCTAAGTGATCACGTGATCCAAATCAACTAAACCATGTCCGATCATCACGTGAGATGGAGTACTTTCATTGGTGAACATCACTATGTTGATCATATCTACTATATGATTCACGCTCGACCTTTCGGTCTCTGTGTTCCGAGGCCATATCTGTATATGCTTGGCTCGTCAAGTATAACCTGAGTATTCCGCATGTGCAACTGTTTTGCACCCGTTGTATTTGAACGTAGAGCCTATCACACCCGATCATCATGTGGTGTCTCAGCACGAAGAACTTTCGCAGCGGTGCATACTCAGGAAGAACACTTCTTGATAATTAGTGAGAGATCATCTTATAATGCTACCGTCAAACAAAGCAAGATAAGATGCATAAAAGATAAACATCACGTGCAATCAATATAAGTGATATGATATGGCCATCATCATCTTGTGCTTGTGATCTCCATCTCCGAAGCACCGTCATGATCACCATCGTCACCGGCGCGACACCTTGATCTCCATCGTAGCATCGTTGTCGTCTCGCCAATCTTATGCTTCTACGACTATCGCTACCGCTTAATGATAAAGTAAAGCATTACATCGTGATTGCATTGCATACAATAAAGCGACAACCATATGGCTCCTGCCAGTTGCCGATAACTCGGTTACAAAACATGATCATCTCATACAATAAAATTTAGCATCATGTATTGACCATATCACATCACAACATGCCCTGCAAAAACAAGTTAGACGTCCTCTACTTTGTTTTTGCAAGTTTTACGTGGCTGCTACGGGCTTAAGCAAGAACCAATCTTACCTACGCATCAAAACCACAACGATAGTTTGTCAAGTTGGTGCTGTTTTAACCTTCGCAAGGACCGGGCGTAGCCACACTCGGTTCAACTAAAGTTGGAGAGACTGTCGCCCGCAAGCCACCTATGTGCAAAGCACGTCGGGAGAACCGGTCTCGCGTAAGCGTACGCGTAATGTCGGTCCGGGTCGTCTCGTCCAACAATACCGCCGAACCAAAGTATGACATGCTGGTAAGCAGTATGACTTATATCGCCCACAACTCACTTGTGTTCTACTCGTGCATATAACATCAACATATAAAACCTAGGCTCGGATGCCACTGTTGGGGAACGTAGTAATTTCAAAAAAAAATCCTACGCACACGCAAGATCATGGTGATGCATAGCAACAAGAGGGGAGAGTATGATCTACGTACCCTAGTAGATCGCAACGGAAGCGTTGACACAACGTAGAGGAAGTAGTCGTACATCTTCCCGATCCGACCGATCCAATCACCGTTACTCCGGCACCTCCAAGTTCTTAGCACACGTACAGCTCGATGACGCTCCCCGGGCTCCGATCCAGCAAAGCTTCGGGGATGAGTTCCGTCAGCACGACGGCGTGGTGATGATGATGATGTTCTACCTACGCAGGGCTTCGCCTAAGCACTACAACGATATGACCGAGGTGGAATATGGTGGAAGGGGGCACCGCACACGGCTAAGGAACGATCACGAAGATCAACTTGTGTCTTCTAGGGTGCCCCCCTGCCTCTGTATATAAAGGATCCAAGGGGGGTGCGGCCGGCCTAGAGGAGGGCGCAGGAGGGGTCCTACTCCTACCGGGAGTAGGACTCCCCTCCCTTTCCTTGTCCAAGTAGGAGAGAAGGGGGGGGAGAAGGAAAGGGGGGGCGCCGCCCCTCCCTCCTTGTCCAATTCGGACTAGGGGGAGAGGGGGCGCGCGGCCTGCCCTGGCAGCCCCTTCCTCTTCTCCACTTTAGGCCCATGAGGCCCATTAACCCCCCGGGGGGTTTCGGTAACCCCCCGGTGCTCCGGTTTTATCCGAAACTTCCCCGGAATGCTTCCGGTGTCCGAATATAGTCATCCAATATATCAATCTTTATGTCTCGACCATTTCGAGACTCCTCGTCATGTCCTTGATCACATCCGGGACTCCGAACAAACTTCGGTACATCAAAATGCATAAAACTCATAACAACTGTCATCGTAACTTTAAGCGTGCGGACCCTACAGTTCGAGAACAATGCAGACATGACTGAGACAAATCTCCGGTCAATAACCAATAGCGGGACCTAGATGCCCATATTGGCTCCTACATATTCTACGAAGATCTTTATCGGTCAGACCGCATAACAACATACGTTGTTCCCTTTGTCATCGGTATGTTACTTGCCCGAGATTCGATCGTCGGTATCCAATACCTAGTTCAATCTCGTTACCAGCAAGTCTCTTTACTCGTTCCGTAATACATCATCTCACAACTAACATATTAGTTGTAATGCTTGCAAGGCTTATATGATGTGCATTACCGAGAGGGCCCAGAGATACCTCTCCGACAATCGGAGTGACAAATCCTAATCTCGAAATACGCCAACCCAACATGTACCTTTGGAGACACCTGTAGAGCTCCTTTATAATCACCCAGTTACGCTGTGACGTTTGGTAGCACACAAAGTGTTCCTCCGGCAAACGGGAGTTGCATAATCTCATAGTCATAGGAACATGTATAAGTCATGAAGAAAGCAATAGCAACATACTAAACGATCGGGTGCTAAGCTAGTGGAATGGGTCATATCAATCAGATCATTCAACTAATGATGTGATCTCGTTAATCAAATAACAACTCTTTGTTCATGGTTAGGAAACATAACCATCTTTGATTAACGATCTAGTCAAGTGGAGGCATACTAGTGACACTCTGTTTGTCTATGTATTCACACATGTATTATGTTTCCGGTTAATACAATTCTAGCATGAATAATAAACATTTATCATGATATAAGGAAATAAATAATAACTTTATTATTGCCTCTAGGGCATATTTCCTTCACTCATGTCTTCACTCCAGCAAACTTCTATATGTTGCAAGCTGATCTTAGGAAAATTGGCGGCATGGAGATTGTAGAAATAAAGCTCGGAGACGGATCACAGCAGTACATCGTGGCCTGGAAGAATAACCGGAAGAGCCGTTTTTGGGTGGAGTACACTCCAATAAATTCCGCAGAAGCTATAAGGTGCGGCTGCAGAAGAATGATTCGAAAGGGTCTACCTTGCAAGCACATATTCCATGTACTGAAGTAATTGAATATATCTGAAATACCAAAGTGTTTAGTTCTTGTGCGGTTCACGAAAGATGCAAGGTTGGGACTGCCCGCGAGGCGCACAAGCGATCTGTTGGGATTTGGATGGACTGGAGCAGCTGAAAGAATGAAATATAGCCAGGTCAGTGTGTTGGCTTCAGAAGCTATGCATGCAGCATGCAAACACCCAGCTTTGTGGGATCAGTTACAAGAGAGTTTGAAGACCGTGATAGCTAAGAGCCATGAGTATGATCAGCTAAAGGAAAATTTGAGTAAGAAAACGGCTGATCTTAGTACTTGTGCAATTGAATATGTAGACGATGGTGAAGGCAACATAGTTGAAGTTCAAGATCCTATTAAAGTATCAACGAAAGGTGCAACTAAGGTAGATGAGAACCGCCCTATGTCGAAAAATGGTAAGACACTTTCGTACGACAAGATCAGAATTAGGTGCGGTGCATGCAAATTGCTAGGGCACACTAAACGCAGCAAGAAATGCAAACTAAATAAGAAGTAAGTTTTTGTACGCATTGTAGGTTATAATTGTTTTTAACTTGTCATTCATTAACTTTTCCTGTTATCGTGTGCAGAAGCATGGTGGGCGAAGAAGAGTAGAACAGTTGCTAGAGTTATGTTAGGATGAATCCAGTGATCTAATAGTGACGTGTTTACAATGTGTTACTGCACACATGATACATGATATATAATATTGCAAAAGGCCAGTACCTTGAGATAGTGCTTGTGGCATATATGGACTAAACAGAAGGCGGTCACTAGGGAATTTAATCATGGAAAATGGATAGCATTTTAGCCATTGTAATGATGTCATCTTTTGTGTTGTCCATTCTAGTTATATTATATTAGAAAACTAGACGATACCCGGCATGTTGTTGCGGGAATGTTTTGCAATATATTCATAGAGAAATCGTTATGTGTAACATCTATATATTGTTGCGGGAATCTTTTGTTTGCATGTTTTGGTGGACCTTTCTCCATACATGTTGAATGACGAGGTGGCAAACTTGCATGTTAAGAGAAATAGGTTAGTGGTAGCTAGTTGTTTAGATATAGAAGATGTGATTATGTGTGGTAATAATTAAATTTTTTTCACTCCTTTGGTTCACCACCATTTAGATATGGAAGATACCATCTCACTTTGGTCTATAGTATAGATTTCGTACCAAAAACCCACCATTTCCCCTCATAAAGAAAAGAAAAACCCACCATTTTAGGGCTTGTAGTGTAACTCGGGCCGCTTGTCGCGATGACGTGGAGGGGGGTGACGGATGCCGTTAGATGGCGCGACACACGGCTGCTCCCGTTGCCGAGCCCATTTAAAATTTTTTATTTTGATTACAGCCTGTTTAAATGGGCCGCGCTGGCCACCTGGTCGGGGCGGTTCTTCCCTCGCGATCTCCACGTGCGTTATATCTATCCACTGCGACCGCCGCCGCCGCCACCGATCCACGTCTTGCCGCCGGTCACATTACGCCATGGTTTCGTGGAGCGACGAGTCGAGCTCTTCTTCGGATGGCGAATCCGTGACTAGCCTGCAGGTACACTCCTACTATATAATCTCCAGATAGTGTTAGGCTTAGGATTAGGGTTCTTCATTTTTGGTATTTAACGCAGGGCGTTGATTTGTGCATTATTTCTGTTGTTTCGTTTAGCTTCCTACGACTATCCCTTGCTATGAATGGAGTGGCATTGCTCACGATCTGTCTTCTCGTTGTCTGCATCGAGAACCTTGCGTCAGGCTAGTTGCTTTTGATTCCTTGGACACTGGCAGCCGTTTTCTTGCCTGTGGTCAGAAGGTATGTTGTTCCGTACTGTAAATATATGTTTACATTACCTCGTGCTCGATTTACTTCGCGGCAATCCATTGATCCGCCCAAAATTGCATACAATTTCAATTAATTTGTGCATTTACAAATTCCGTGTTTGTGTTTTTTAGGTCTAATATTTGTTTTAGCATATAATAGCATATACTTGTAGTTAATTGATCCATATACATATATATGTATATCATTGCATGCTACATTTTGTGTTTATATGATTGAGACCATATTTTTAGTGCATTGCATGTAATTGTATTGCATTTGTGCATATATGATTGAGACCATATTTTTTGATACTGTAGGAAGAAGTGAAATGTAACTATGTGGAATGGGTAGACCCGAAGTGGTCAGTGGCTACGAAGTTCTCCCTGAGAGAACTGTGGAGCATGTATGACGAGAAGCTGAGACAGAATATTAAGAATGCTGAAGACAAATGCATGTTAATTGGAGAAAAGAGGAGGACGGAGAAAGAGCTGAGATTTTTCAAAATGGACTTTGCTAAACTGGTGGCTGATAAGGAGGATGCGCTCACGCAGTTGGGCAATGCAAGATTGTCACTTAGCGATCTCAAAGAGGAGCTGGAGAAGAATAAGATAGCAGACCATGGTTGTGCCAATCTACATCAGGTCCTGAGGGTAAAGGCTGAGAAAGACCGGGACCGGGTGGTGCTAGAGAGAGACCAAGTGATGAGAGAGAGGGACCAGCTGAAGCAAGAGAAGAAAAAACTTGAGTATATTATTGCAGATTTTCTCAAACAGAAACATGGGTACGTTGATAAGATCAAGAAGCTGAAGGAGATTTGTGATGAATTTTAAGTATGTTTTGTGGTTTATTGTTGAACTAAATGATCAAGTCCTATCTGCATTGTGGCCAGTTCATTTGTGTAAGATCTAAGTATATTATATTAACCAATAAATTATATCACTTTCGAAATAGTTTGCCCTTGTTTGACCTGCATCCTAATGCGGGTTCTCGGCTAAGCACTAAAATTCTTTTGCTTCCACCGGAGCTCTAAATCGTACTGATCAAGGGGCAAAAGAGTAGTTGATCATGTGATTGATGGTGCGACTGATCCTGATCTTCATGATGCAGAAAAGGAAAAGGCTAACAAATATGCAGCAAAAAAACTATGCAACGTGATTTCAAGCAACACATAACGCCAAGGGAGTCTGGCGCAAAACACGAGGAAGATCCACCTGCGGACGCCGATCCTGAGAGATCCAGTAGCAATCATGCGCACGGGATCCCACGCGGATCTGTCTACTCCACCAACCGCGGGATCCACGGGTGGCCCGTCTGCGTCCGACACGCGGGCTGTCTCCACCGAGCGGTCGGGCAGGTCCGGACCTGGCGCGTCCCCCCACGCCAACTGGTGCTCGTCGACTGGGTCGCCCGCGCGGGGACCGGATCTGTCGTTGTCTCGGGCGCGGGATCCCACACCGGATGGCACGACAGCCGAGGTTGATTCTCAGGCAAACAAAAAGGAATTTATCATTTTTTTCTTATTGTTGAATAATGCCAAATCAAATCAAAAAAATATGCAAAGGTAAAAAGGAAATTAATTACTCTTCCATGGAAGAAAAGAATGAACACAGCACAAAAAACATTAAGGTAGAACAAATGAAGGAAAACAAAAATTTATTGGTACGAAACGTATAGTCTGACTGTATTACACATACACAAGTATGTGTGAGCGACCAAAAATTCACACAAAATCCATGGTATCGTGCTTTTTACATGAATGATTGAAAATCAAAGTTGTCCATGTCGGGAAACGTGCTTCCGGACTTAAAACAAACGACTAAAACTAGAATCTTGAATCATGTATGATGTCTTCACGCCTTGCTTTTCTTTGCGATGTCGCGGATTTTGTTCTTCACACATTCGAGCGTGTTGGTAGGTGAGAGAACCAACTTGGCGACAAGACGCCTTCTCCTTGCATTAACCGTGCCCTGCAATTTTTAGAACAATGTTTAATGAATAGAAGTTGGTATTATACGACAATTGTACAAGTGTACGAATAGAGAGGACAAATTACCTGGGTAAAATCGGCGGTCCATCGATCCCCGTCCCAATGCTCCATAACTTCAATCACAAAAAGGCCACAAGAGTTCCTAATATATATGCAAACATTAGTCACCGTGCACACGAACATGTCTTTCGTAAGTAGAAAATGATGAACGGTAACTCACTCGTCCTCTTGTAGTGGCATGTCGATCTGAGGTAAGATAGGCCACTTAGTGACGTCTCGGTATTTGCCAGGTGTAATACGGTTTGCCTCTTCCATATCAATTGCTATTGCTAGTCGCTATTTGAAAGAAAGTAGTAGTGAGAAACCATATGACATTTCATATGAAGAATGCTCAATGTTGGGGAGAGTACCAATGCTTTCACAGTGTCGAGAGAGAACTCGAGAGGATAGAGCGAATCAAAAACTCGGAATTCTTTCTTGCGGTTATGCATCACCACGGTGATCCAGTGTGTATTGCCGACGTTCAACAGGATAAACGACTAAAATGTGGAACACATTTGTAATCAGATGCAATTATGCTTGTTGAAATAAGTGTTAATGAACTAGTAAGAACATATCGTACCTTATCACGAACGGTATACTCGTCCAGAACCCTACGTACTGCTCCAGCTCTGCTCAGCGCACTATCCATGTTGTATGTCGACGGTTTAGGGTTGTCTCGTGCCTTAGCACGATCAACAAGGTATTTGGACCTCCAGGCTGGACAGATGTGTCGATCATGACCAACGCGCAGAGCCAAATGTGTGTGATAAGCATCGATAATCTGCGTAAAATAATAGAAGATTTTATTTTCATAGGTGACACCTAGATTATGCACTTAAATAGCAGGACATGGTAATAGATCTTACATCATCCGTCAGTCATGTATGCTCAAGTACCGGTCGTATACTCTCCACAGTCACAGAGGTGCCACGTTCATTGTAGTAAACTCTTTTTGTCATATTCTTCTCAGACCGAGCAGCTGCCTCCACAAACGTAACAGCAGCATCAATGAGTTCCGTTGTCAGATCGTCCTTAACAGATCCTTCCACGTCATTGTCACTAAACAGAGCTGCATGATAAATTACAAACGTCACGAACGGTGAGTACATGAAATGGTAGTAAATTAAGCACTAAGATAGCTACTAATGGTACCTCTAGTTGTGGTAGTGTTGCCGGATGGCTTAGTACCGTGAGCGCTTCGCTTGCTGGGCTTGTCAAGTTTAAAGGGGGATTCAAATTTCTTGGGAATAGTCCGTCGGCGCTTCCCGGATATAACATCGTCTTCTTTTGCGGTTGCTGTAGACTTTTTCCACTTGCTCTTACCCACCATCCTGTCGATAGAACTTGCAGAAATGTCAATGTCGGACGATTCTGCTCGAGGAGAATTGCCTACAATCCAAGGGTTCTCCGGTGTTGCGCCGCACTCATAAGTAGGCTTCGTTGTCTTGTCAACATTTAACTTGGCAGGTGTTTTCTGGTTAACAAAGAAATAATGTGATAGGTTCAGTTAACGAAAATGAAGATGCATAATTGAGATAAATGAAGACAAATAAATGAAAACATACTTCCTCATCATCGTTGTTCTTGTTTACAACATGCTCGTCAGGCTGTGTCAAATCAATCACCGGCTCTAGACCGTCAGAGTCATCCTTGTACACGAATTCTTTTTTTTTTGGCGGACCATTCTCAAAGGAATCCACTTCTAGGTCTGCATCGTTGTTGCCGGAAGCCGCAGCAGCCGCTGGCTTGTACATCACACCATTTTGGTTCAACTTCTCTAACAATCTCTGCATTACATAAAAAATATCAATTAATGTCAGCACGGTTTTGCAACTTCAAAAATGTTGTAAACATAGAATTAAGGGTGTGTCACCTTAGCTACTTGTTCTGGTATTTCCTTCATTTGGTTGCATATGTAATCCATACACCGCTTCATGATGAGGTTCATCATCTCGTCCGTGTTTGAGGCTAACTTGGACTTATTTGCCACACCAACGGCGGGCTTCATTTTTGGCTTTTCTAGTTCGGGTACTTCGTGCTCCTGCGCCCTATACTCCTTGGTTATGTTGTCTTCAACCTGCATGTGAAATACAAGTATATGTGATCAATAAAAATATTAATACAACTAATTATGTTATATAAAAGATT
Source organism: Triticum dicoccoides (assembly GCF_002162155.2). Classification (NCBI taxonomy): domain Eukaryota; kingdom Viridiplantae; phylum Streptophyta; class Magnoliopsida; order Poales; family Poaceae; genus Triticum; species Triticum dicoccoides. Next base: position 120,441,797 of record NC_041384.1, on the reverse strand, counting down.
TAAGAAGTACCCAATGTAATGAATTACCTTGATGTTACCACGGCCACGGCCGTGGTCATAATCAAACTTGTCTCTCCTTGAGGCTGCAGCTTCAGTCCAATTTCTCATTAGATGTTCCATGGACAAGCTAGGATTGAATGCGCATTCACCTTCCAGATGCTGAACCTTCTCCCAGTACAGGTACTGCATGAATATGAAAAATTACAGTTAGTACTATACAGCAGGTAAATTAGCAATCATATTTTTTTTGCAATGGTACAAGTCTGAAAGGTGTACCTGCACGAGAGCTATGTTCCCTCTCGGTCATTGGCGGAGGTGTTTGCCTTTCCTCACGTTGCGAAGGCAGTCCAGCAGAACACGGAGGGTGAATGCATTCCAATTAATCTTGGATATACGCTTCACATCGTCCACCAATGCGTAATATTGCTTTGGTACAGTCTTGCTCGACATGGGAGCAAGAACTGTTCCAAGCAACACGAGGACAACTCTTCGAAGGAAATCGTCGTCGGCAGATTTATTTTTTGTGATGTCCACAATCAGATCATCGATGACTATATTACATGTGGTCTTGCTCAGGAATTGAGACGGCACTCGATCTTTAACATCCTCACCTTCCTCACCGAGAATACCTTCTGCCGACAGTCTGCTCCAAGGCCAAGATGCACTCAACATCCACGGCACCGAGAGACACTTTGCCAACCAAGTCTTGTACAATGAATCTGCCCTTGCTAGGATCAAAAATCTCAACCATGTACCGGATCAACAGTGTACGCATCTTCAGCGAAGGTATCTGAAGCATGCTACGGAGTGGTGTTTCGGCAAGTGCAGCCCATTGACCGGAAGATAGACCGGCAATAAGTTTGCACCATTTTTCAATGGCGCAAACAATTTCTCCGTTGAGTTCATCCATCCTGTTAAAAAAATATACTTGGTTACAGTACCATAAATTATGTAATCAACTTTTTTCCTAACATATTGTTGCATAAAACATAATAATGGAATACACTATCCCACAGTAGATAGAAAACTATAGAACATAATTTATTCATACTGAAACATTCAGCAGAGACATGTGCAACACATAAAATGACAGTTTAACAAGTACTTACTTAACCAATTAGTTTCATAATCAAAAGTAACATAATTTATCTAATCATTTATTTTCATATGGTATTGTACAAATAGATATAAGAATCGGTGACAGTGCCTAATTAACAGTAAATCGAAAAGAAAAAAACGAAATTATGCATACTGGAACATGCATCAAACAAACGTGCAACAGATACAATACTAGTGGGAGTCTCATAGTTGCAACATGCATGTCTTAGGGCATTGCTATAACTTAAAGTGACTATGCTATAACTAACACTGATTAAAAATTGTTGTTTATTCATCAATCCAACCTACAAGTAAAAGACAACAAACAACATGCAGAAACTAATTTGCAATCGTAGGGCTATCTAATCTAATACACACACAAACAAATCTAGTGTCATAGGCCTATCTAATCTAATACACGCACAAACAAAAAACATCTACTCCAAAAGATGTAATGCGAAGATTATGCGCTAATTAATCTTAGTCCTATCGAACCTAACACACGCACAAAGAAAAGCATCGTGGATGCGGTACGGTTGCCAACATACTGGATCGCTTGATGAAGATGGAAGTTGCCGGCGTTATAACGTGGACGCAGTTCGTCCACGACGGCCAGCACGCGCTGACGGTCTGGATGTTCTCGATGATCTTGCTGGAGTTGGGCCGATGCTAGGGACGCAGCTGTCGTCGACTCGTCGGTAGGAGCCGTCGTAGACGACATGAAAGACGATGCCTTGACTATATAGGAGGGGAGGATCTCCTAGGTCGTCGTAACCACCAAGGAAAGTACGTCCGTGATCTTTGCCTTCCTTGGTTGAGGAGAGGCAGTACGTGCTCCTAAATTAAAGGGATAGGCTTCCCACGCTCGAGTTTTTTTTGTAGATTCCGTTCCGGGAATTGTGTAACAAATCGCAGCTGCTCCTCTCTTTGAGCGACGAGGGGCTCGTTCCATGTACTTCTTTTCTTCTCTTCTTCATATTACAAAATTTTGAGATCAAATAATTATTTCAACTCAACCAAATGGCCCCAAATGTTTTTCACACAATGGGATGACCATGGACATCATGCATACCAATTCTCATTGATTTCCGACACTCGATGCATTTACTAGGATTTTGCCGGTGAAAAGAACCGGAAACACTGCCCGGACGTGACGCAACGTTCGTTCGGTGTCAGGAATGGCTCACATGTCGCATGGGGGCCTACATTGGGCATCCTCACATGGTGCCAAAGTTTGGTGTCATTTCATGCAGGCCAGCACATAGCACATGTGCAATCACCATCATTCGGATCTGCCGGAGGGGGAGCCCAAAGGACGTTGTTTTTCTGGACTCAACCAAATGGCCCAAAAAAATTTCACACAATGCGATGACCATGGACATCATGCATGCCAATTCTCATCGATTTCAGACACTCGA
>NC_041384.1:120423210-120438658 GCF_002162155.2 Triticum dicoccoides | reverse complement strand
TTGGACTCAACCAAATGGCCCCAAATTTTTTTCACACAATGGGATGACCATGGACATCATGCATGCCAATTCTCATCGATTTCCGATACTCAATGCATTTACTAGGATTTTGCCGACGAAAAGAACCCGAAACGCTGCCCGGACGTGACGCAATGTTCGTTCGATGTCAGGAATGGCTCACATGTTGCATGGGGGCCTACATTGGGCAACCTCACATGGTGCCAAAGTTTGGTGTCATTTCATGCAGGCCACCACATAGCACATGTGCAATCACCATCATTCGGGTCTGCCACAGAGGGAGCCCGAAGGACGTTGTTTTTCTAGAGTCAACCAAATGGAATTTTTAAGATAGAATGAAAATTATATTTAAGAAGTGAAACAAAAGACAACATACATTCATGGAATTTTGATTTTTATAACTATAATCAGAAATAAAATACATAACATATACTTCAATTTTGAAACTCGAAGAAGAAATAACAAAGAAAAATATATTTGATATACCTTTTTTGAAATAGAAAACAGAAAAGATATATTATAATAAAGATGAAACATATTATATTGCATTTTTTGAATTTTAATAGTGTGAGAATAACTAAAAGAGTAAAAATATATTAGATTTTAAATTATTGTACAGATACAAAGAAAATAAGTATTTGATTGAATAAGTGAAATATAAGACATTAATTTTTCGTACACATTGAATAATTGAAATATAACACATTGAAGCAGCTCGATTTTAAATGTGGTAATAATCTGCGCGCGGGTGAGGCTGGCCTGGGACGGCCCACCCGAATTAGGCCCAAGCGAGCGTCGCGCCGGGCACATCCCAGCGGTGCTGGGAGTTTAGTCCCACCTCGCCAAGCGAGGGGAGCTCGCACCGGTTTATATACTGGGCTGAGCTTCCCTTTTCAAGTTCCTTTCTAAAGAGGGCAGCACATGCCTAACTCTGTCCGTCCCTGCCTAGTGGGGCCTACTAGCTGTCTATTATCACAATCTGGCGGGCCTGCATCCTGGCCCATTAAATGATTGGGTTGCTAGTCGTATGTTGGCCGTTGAATTGTGTAGTATGCAACTAGTAGGCGGGCTTTTTTGTCATATTTTACTTTTTGCATTTGTCACCATTATTTGTTGTTCTTTAAATCACCTCATAAAAGAATATAACGCAACAATTTTTCGCACATTCATGAATGTTCTAATTGTCAGAACAAGTAATACAAAAAATATCTATGTGATTTAAAAAAAATTCAAAGATAAAACTAAAAAGAAATATTTTATTTAACAAGTGAAATGAAAGAGAACGCATTATCTTGCATAATTTGAATTGTAAAGCTGTCGGGATTAATGAAAGAGGAAAAATAGATTTGATTTTAAAATATTTGAAATATATATAAGAAATGAAATACGTAAACATCATGGCAATGCACACATTTCCATTGCAACCAGTAATTTAGGCTAACTAGGATTGTTTTCAAACACAAATGTGAGATTATGATAACCTTGCGGGGTTAAGCTATGTATTAGAATCTAGAACCAAATTAACGCAACCTTAGAGTTGAAGAAGTTGCTGATCCATATATCAATAATAATGCTCTATTTTCACTTCAAGCCAGCATAAACCTATATAACCAAAAGCCAGCATGGCCTGCAGTCTGCCTAACCCATCATCCTAGGCTTACAAAGTTCATGAGCACCGCAAAATAACACCAACGACTACTAAAACATCGCAACAAAGTAAAGGCCACATCTTCAGCAGGAAGTAGAGTCTTCTTTTTTATCCTTCCAGTCTTGCCCCGTTGATTCTCCACCCCTGCTTCGCTGTGTACAGTTCACTTGCTACTCGCTCTAGCAGTCTTGCTCCCACCTCCAGCACCTTTTTTGTGGCTCCTTTGTCTGCAAAATAGATCAATCAACAATCCAATGGCTCATTAGTTTGATTATAGAGAAAGTAGAAATGGGATTATTTTTGAAAATAAAAGGATAACACATGCATTACGTTAACAACTGCATTACATAACTTAACAGTTTGAACACATCACATTTGCACTACATAAACTTCATCATTACATAACTTAACACTTACTGCAGTTCTCTGGGTTTGGTAGCATGGTACTATATGAACCAACGTATTAAAAACTATAGTATTCTTGCGTATACATATGAGATAACATGGTTTGACTAAAACAGAGATTTCAGGAGTATTCACAATACATACAACTGTTTGGTATGTTGTAAATTGTGCTGCCTAGCCATTGCATTTAAGCACTCACAAACTTTGTTTTTTAAAAAGAGGCTACATTTTTCATGCAGAGAAATAACTATATTTTTTCCAATACTGCAGTACTAAAATCACATTTATTAGGGGCAACCAAACAGCTCACTGTAAATAAAACTAACATAATCTCAAATACTGAAGTATTCTCAAAGAACTTAGAACATAGTATGCTATCAAACGGGTCCAAACTGACTCACTCAGATAGACTAACTGAAGACACTAACATGCCATCATTCTATTTTCTTGTCCTTCAACTTGTTGATGTGCTCTGAGTGACGAATGCCCATACGAATGTAGGTCTCCGCTTCAATCGGCATGGTCTTGTCTCCGAGCTGCGGGATCCCTGGACCCACAATCTGCACGTCCGCCGGCTGCTCCTAGACAACATCGTCCTGCTCCTCCTCTCCAGCACTGTCGTCCAGCAGCAGAACAACCTCCTCTTCCCCGCTCTCATCCTTGCTCTGCTCCACATCTTCTCTATCACTCTCATCCTCGTTATGCTCCACATCTTCACTATCACTGTCATCCTTGCTCTGCTCCACATCACTGTCAGAGTGAACATTGGACTGATCAACTGGAGCAGGCACCGCGAGCAACACTCTGACAAGATCTGGCACCGGAATAGGGGGGGCGCGGCAGTGGGAGTGGTACATGTACCACCTCGCACGCTGACGCGGATCTGGGGAGTTCTCCGCTTCGTTCATAGCCCAGAGGAAAACCTGGACTGGAACAACTCCTCGAGCAGGACCAAACAACGATTTCTTCTCATTGCCCGTAAGCACTTTGATGAGACCCCTACCATGGTCGATGAACATCTGCAAGCTAGGAAACCAGCTGCAGATCTCCTCCACATTCGCCCTCTTCTTTAGATCGCCCTGACAGAACTTCCCAACTGCCTCCTCCCACTTTTCTTGAGCGCGGCGGCAATCACTTGCCGACCGCGACCTCCTTCCCTTCTTGGCCCCCATCGCCGGTGACGCCATATGTGAGATTTGAGCTCACGGAGTGAATGGGGTACAGAAGCAAATACCTAGGGTTCGTATCTGCCAGATGAAATGGGGAATTTTTCCCCTCTCCGGCTGATAACTGCGTGTGAGGCCGGCCTGGTATGGCCTACCCAAATCAGGCCCAAATCAAAGCCGCGGCGGGCACTGTCTCGGGGTGGTGTGAGTTTAGTCCCACCTCGCCAACGGAGAGGAGCTCGCATCGGTTTATAAACCCACCTGAGCTAATCATCTCAAGTTCCTATCTAAAGCAGGCAGTTCATTGCCTAACCAGTCTCTCTCTGCCCCATTGGGCCTACCGACAACTTATATACATTCACCGCGGGCCTGCATCCTGGACCAATGGGTTACTAGTCGTATGCAGGCCGTGGGGTTTCATATAAATGTTGTTGGTAGGCTGGCATTTTTTATTATTTATTTAATTTTTTTGCATATGTCACATGTCAAATTTTGCAAACAAGTTTGAAGCATTAAATTTTCAAATTTTAAATTAAATATAAATTTTACAAAATATTTAAAATATTTGGACCAAACATTTCCACCATGTGAGGATACCCAAAGTAATTTTTTAAATTTGTATTCAATTTTTTGCATATGTCAAATGTCTAATTTTACATGGTGCCATTTTTTAATTATTTATTTAATGTTTGTTGCATATCTCACTTGTCTAATTTTTGCATATGTCACATGTCAAATTTTGCAAACAAGTTTGAAGCATTAAATCTTCAAATTTTAAATTAAATATAAATTTTACAAAATATTTAAAATATTTGGACCAAATATTTCCACCATGTGAGGATACCCAAAGTAAATTTTTAAATTTGTATTCAATTTTTTGCATATGTCAAATGTCTAATTTTGCACACAAGTTTGAAACAAAATATGTCACATGTCAATTTTTTTGCATGTGTCACATGTCAAATTTGGCACACATGTCAGGACCACCTCCAAATCACCACTATTTTGGCACACATGATCTCTTGCACAGACAAAACTAGTTTTCCAAGGTTTATATTTTTTTGAATTTTTTATTAATTTATAATGCCCTCTAGACTGACTGGTCAAACCATCGGTCTATACCTCAAGGGGGCATTATAAAGTATTATTTTTCCAAAATTTCTTTCATAGCCATGTTTGGCACACGTGGGTCACCATGTACAAGAAAATTTGGGTGATTTGGAGGTGGTGGAAAAAATCACGTATGTTCAAAAACTGGCTTAAGTTTTCCAAGTTTTCCAAATGGCCCCTCCGGAATGCGATGATTTTTTTGACCACCTCCAAATCATCTCTATTTTGGCACACATGATCTCTTGCACAAACAAATCTAGTTTTCCAAGGTTTTATATTTTTTTTGAAGTTTTTATTAATTTATAATGCCCTCTAGACTGACTGGTCAAACCATCGGTCTATACCTCAAGGGGGCATTCTAAAGTATTATTTTTCCAAAAAAAATTCATAGCCATGTTTGGCACATGTGGGTCACCATATATAAGAAAATTTGGGTCATGATTTTTGATTTTTTTCAAAATTATTTATGCCCTGCCCAATGCCGGTTCGAAACATGCGGCTTCACGGAGCCACTATAAATTGTACAAAAGGAGATCTTTCGTATTACAAATAATCAACTTGCATTTCATGAAAAAAAACTCCTTCATATTACAAATAATCATTACACCTTTATTCAAATGTTGTTTTTTGCACACACACACACACCATCTTTAACTACTTTTTTAATAGTATTTGATGAAATGAAGGAATATGTGCTCAGTTATTGGAATATTTGATCATATGGTGGAGTATTTGCTATTTTTGCTTACTCAAATGAAGGAAAGATGTCATATGTGTGGATGAACAATTTCCACTTACTTCACTAAACAACATTAATTAACTTAATGCAAAGTTTTACATTTGGTCCGATTTGCTTATGGGCAGAGCATGTTGCACATGGCCACATCATGGGAATTTATTGCACCATTGCCACAGCATGTTCCACATGGCCGCAGCATGGGAAGTGTTTGCAGCATGCCTAATCAGTGAAGCAACACTGATGCGGCATGTCTGATCATTGCAGCAGCTAAATTCAAGCAAAGCATACATCTAAGGAACCATAATGGCAAATTTAAGGGACACAAATATAGATAGCAATATATACTACTGCCATAGATAGCAGCATCCACACAGCACACTTGCTGATGCAGACCACTAGCATATTAGATATGTTTGGACCACACATCACAGTACTACACTTAGATAAAGTTCATACTAAATTACCACTACAAGTTTCCACCATCAGAATACCACATAAAGTTCACCAAAAGGACTGAGCCTTCCTACATCATACGACAACGAGGGTAGGGCAACTACATGTTAGGGTTTCTCAGGACCTTGTGGAGGGCAGAATGCTGAGCCCTGATCTTGTACTCATCACTGTTGATGGATGTAGCCCGACAATGTTCCATCAGATGCTCCAGCAACCCAGACCTGGGCTTGGGCCTGCTGCGGTAGGGGCACCGGTACTTGCCAGACCTCTAGTTGTAGTACATAGCAGATCCTTGGGCCCTGATCTTTTGCACCTCCTTCTCTTCGAAGGACTCGACGTTCCCCTCGACCACATCATCTCCAGATTTATACTGCACACATTAATGACTGACATTAATACATTATGCATTCAAATACTATAAACATCTAACACTAAGTCAATGCACAAATAACATTTCAGCTAGGCCTTACCTCGTACGGCTCATCCTCATCACTATCATAAGGGTAGTAGCCAGATGAGTCCCACTTCCCCTTCTTGCCAACAAGATCCTCCTTCTGCTATATTGTCAACCAAGCAAGTCATTTACAAGGAATTGAATTACAGTTCAAATAATGTCATTACAAACAAGTTGATTTTGCATAATGATGGAAAGCTCCTAACTATATTTCATAGACTATATATGAAGCTATATAGATACTAAACAATTGGGTTATGAAAATACAAGTTCATTCATATGGACTTACAAATTCAGTTTTCGCTTTTGAACATGCAGATGAAGGTATAAATGAATATCATTCCTCTCTTATTAACCCATGAGATAGCAGTTTTTGACAGACAATGCAAATAGGACCTTTATATATAACTTCACAAACATGTCAGGTTTTCATTTCATTTGTAAATCTTAATAAATATTTAGTTCAGAGCAGTTCTCAATGATCACTCATATGTCAGAATAAGTGAAATGGTGAAGCCTAACTCCTACATCTAATTAAAATACCCTAACTCTAGCATCTAATTAAAAAACACCAACTCCTAGATCCACTGGAACATTGAATCACAAAATTTACTTACATATATCATTGGCTATAAATGAATCCACTACAAATAACACTAACTCATACATCTAATTAAAATATCATAACTCTTACTTCTACTGCATCATTCAGTCACACCATTTAATTACATTTATCTCTGCCTATAAATGAATCCAATACAAAAGAAACCTAACTAAACATCTAATTAAGAAACACTAACTAGTACATCTACTACATCATTCAATCACAGAATCTATATAACTGTCTATAAATGTATAATACAAATAAACCTTAACTAACCAACTAATTAAAAAATCATAACTACTACATCTACTAGATTATTCAATCATAGATCCTACATATAACTGGCTATAAATGAATCCAACACAAGAAAACCCTAACTAAACATCTAATTAATAAACCCTAACTACTACATCTACTGGATGATTCAATCACAGATTCTGTATATATCTGTCTATACATGAATCCAATACAAATAAACCTTAAAACCATAACTACTACATCTACTGGATGTGATACAATCACAAATTCTACTTATTAGTGGCTCTAATTGAATCAAGTACAAAAAATCCCCAACTAAACATCTGATTAAAAAACCCTAACTACTACATCTACTGGATGTGATTCATTCACACATTCTACATATCAGAGGCTATAAATGAATCCAATACAAAAAAACCCTAACTAAACATCTAATTAAGAAATCCTAACTAGTACATCTACTGGATGTGATTCAATCAAAGATACAACATATCTCTGGCTCTAATTGAATCCAATACAAAAAATCCCCAACTTAACATCTCATTAAAAAACCTAACTACTTGATCTACTGGATGATTCAATCACAGAATCAACTAAACATCTAATTAAGAAACCCTAACTAGTACATCTATTGGATGTGATGCAATCACAGATAGAACATATCTATGGCTCTAATTGAATCCAATACAAATAATCCCCAACTTAACATCTCATTAAAAAACCCTAACTACTTGATCTACTGGATGATTCAATCACAGAATCGAAACTTAACCTTCACTATAAATCAATCAAACATCTAAAACCCTAACTATCAGAAGGGGATGCAGCAACTACCAACTACAAAAAACCCTAACACCAAAAACTACTGCTTAATGGGGGTAACTAGCAACGGAGGGGACTGCTGGCAAGGATTACCTGCAGGTCCACGTGCTCGCCGCCGGCCTCCGCAGGTCCATCAGACGGGCCGCTCGACGCTGTCACGCCAAGCACCGGCACGGCTGAGTCCGCCACGGCGGAGTCCGCCACGGCCACCTTCTTCTCCTCCAGATCCGCCGCTTCAGCGACCAATCCAGCGCGTGGGGATGCAGCAGCTCCTGCACCCGCGTCGCCGACGAGGGTCTGCACGGCATCTGCCACGGTCTCCGCACCCATCTTCTGCAGATCTCCGCCCGCGACAGCGGCTTCGCCACGGCCTTGCTCCATCCGAGCCAGAAGCAAGCAGGAGAAGAGAGGGAGGCGGCGGTGGTGAGCGAGCAGGTGGCGTGGCCGGTGAGGGAGACGATGAGGCAGAGCAGAGAGGAGGGAGAGGGAGGCGATTTGGGGGAAATGGGGTGGGCGATGCGGCCGGTGCCCGTTCCCCTCCTCTTATACTAGGGGCCTTTTTTGGCAACTACCCACGAACACGTGCACGCACACGACCGCGGGAAAACGCAACCGCCAGCGTATAATACACGTACACGCCTGGCGTACAATAGTACACGGGCCGGCGCGGGCTCATACAGGGCTCTACGACTGGTCTACGCGCGCTATACACCCACCTGAAATGACCATCGTGTCCCTAGTTACGAACCGCCATCGACGCATCTGGACCGTCCTTGTGTTTTTCCCACTCGCGTTCAGCCCAGGGGGGAGCACCGGAGCAGAAACGGCACCACACTAGGTGAAGTCAGCTCATAGTGACGCACGTTGCCGAAGATGGCGGGCAATGTATGAAAATTTTGTCATTGAATTTTATGAGCAAACGCTCGACGGAGGAGGTTTGGGAAGTGCCCTCAAAGATTCTCTATCCCCTATGTGTAGAGCCTTGTGATATCCAACGAAGTGATGCCACATTAACCCGTAATCCACAATACGTAATGTAACATCTGCGTTTCTTGGGGCGTTTCTAACTGATCCCATATCCGGTGTTAGCATTGGCGGAGCTTAGTACAAGTCTAAGGGGGCACACAGCCCCAGCCCAAGGCAAAACGATGAAGAGAATTTACCATGCATGGATTAGATTTGGAAAAAATATAATCCTTTGCCCTCCTAGTTATTCATACTCCCTCCGATCCTTTTTACTCTGCATATTAAAATTTTTATCATATTTATATATAAAAATATCAACATCTGTCATGCTAAAGTTATACAATACGAAACTTTAAGTCATGACACATTTATTGATATTGATTTCAGATTATGAATGTTGGTATTTTTTTCTATAAAGTTGGTCAAATTTTATGAGGCTTGACTTCAGTCAAATCTTATATGCGAATTTTTGCTTTGCACCCCTCCCTCCCTCCCTCCCTCCCCCCTAGATTCCTGCCAAGCTCCGCCACTGGGTGTTAGTGAGTATAAATACGATTTTACTCCCTTATGCCAAACCTAACATGTCCTCTAAAACGTATAAGAGAGGATAATTTTACTCTGACCCGCACCGAAGGAGAAAATATACTCCACCGAGACGGGCTGGAGGATAAATTTCAGCTCTCTCTCGCCTTTTCTTGCTGCTCCTGCGCGCCGCCGCCGCTGTTCCCATCCGCGCGGCTGCAGGACCAAGGCCACCGACTGCTTCGCGGTCCTGGCCGTGACCAGGGGCGTCCTCACCCTCCTCTTCCTCGCCTTTGCCGTAGTCAGGCCACCCATTGCCAGCGCCAATGACGCCCTTCTCACGGGCTTCGAGCTCGTGGCCATCTTCACCAGGTGGCCATCATTCGCTGCGCCGCCACATGCCGGGGCTAGCGTCGTGTCGTTGGCAGAGAGGCATCCTCCCTCTCCTGCGCCCTGCCGCCTTTAGGCGCCCTCACGTTTGGATTGTTCCATCAGGATGGCGCTGCTGGTAGCCAGCCGCGAAAGGCCCCATCTTCGCCCCGACGACGTCCGCCACCCGTCTACTCATCAAGGTCGCTAGTCGAGGGCGTCCATGTCGACGATGTGGATTTGGAGTGCTCCTGACCAGTCGCGTGCCGGAACGGCCCTGATCCTAGAGCTTCGACGGGACAGGCGTGCTGGCGGCCTCACGTTCTGCATCGCAACCCGATGACCGGCTACGCCAACGTGCTCCTGGCGATGACTGGCCCGCGTACAGGGGCCATGGCGAAGGGAGGGGTCGCGACAGAGACACGGTGGTGGAAGCTGCCCGTGGAGGTGTTGCGGTTGTGGGCGGCGCGCGACGAGGAGCGCGTGGTCGGTGCCCGTCGCCGTCGCATTGCTCGGGATCGTTGTGTTGGGCTGCCGGCAGAGCAAGGCCGTGGCGCGTGTGCGGCTCGTCCTTGACGATAAGGTCAGGCCGCTAATGTTGGTGTTGCATCGATGTGTGCGGCTAGTGGCAGCTCACGAACTACTGATGCCGCTGCTATTGGTGCTGCCCGAATCGATTCGGTTCAGCGCGCCGCTGCGTAGTATCTGTTTGATGAAATGCATAGCTCAATTGAGCACTTTACTCCCCTAGATTCAACAAATTAATTAGAACAGACCAAAACTTAGTGGAGTAAATGTACTCCACTAAGGTTTAATCGGCTGTATCCCCCTATATTTTACAGGGGGTTGGTTAGAAATGCCCTTAGGGCAACTCTAACCGATCACCTAAAACTTAAGAGAGCAGACGGCGGGGTAAAGTTAGTCGAGTAAAATTTTACTCTATTAACGGTGATCGCACCTAGCCGATCTCTTAAAAGTTAGTGGAGTAAAAATAAAATTGCCTTGATTTTGTGTCCTAGCAGCACCAACTTCAAACACTACACAATATATATTTAAAAACATTTAAATTAAAACATGCATATAATAACCATCATAGCATAAAGTTTCATCATCCCATTTTTCACGTTGCATTGGTCATGAATGGTGCCCCAACAATGCCCAAGAAAACCTTGGGTATGGCTTGATCGCACGTCCACGAAGTTGTTATAGTAGTCGCTAATACTCTCCCAAAACATGGTCTCGATTTGATTTGTTCTGATGTCACATCCATCGAGTTGGTGCACCAAGCGTCGCAAAGCGCAATGTCCTCCTTTTGGTTCTAGCTTTGGGTGCGTCACCTTGGGACCTTGGTTCTTGATTCGGTCACCTCCACAACCTCCTCCTCCTCCCCCTCCTCCTCCTCGGCCACCACCTCGGCCTCCTCCTCGACCACCTCCTCGGCCTCCTCCTCCTCCATGCATTGGGTGGCCGAATGATCCCAAAATGAGTCGTAGTTGAGCTCTTCAAGGCCAATGGCGGTCGAGGACTCCAACGATGCGAGGAATTCGGTCGTGTTCATCTCCGCACTACAATATCAAAGCAAACACTATCAACAATCATTACCGATCACCGACAATCACTATTGCATAGAGACACGACGTGAGGTTTTTATTATTACCTTATTAGCATTTCATCGAGCACTTGGCAGCCGCCATACTTATTGCTGGTTGCAGCCGCCGCTCGCGCCGGAGCAGTCGCCGTGGAGGCTGACGGAGTTGCAGCATGAGGCGTCGACCTAGGACGACATGCTACTTTGGCCTTCTTCATCTTCTTCTTCGCGACCGCTCCGCCGCCACCACCGTCAACTTTCGGGCCTGTTTGCCTTCGATAAGTGCAGCGGGAGGGCGCCGTGTCCTTGTCGGAGAGGCGGTGGCCACCCCAGAGACCATTAGAGCGGTTGGAGAAGGAGCTTGGACACGGTGGTTCTTCTTCATACCCAAACTCTTCGGCGGCGGCGAACGCGACGCGTGGGTGGTTTCCGGAGGCAAAAGTCGATGGCAGTGGCCGGGCTATCCATTCCAGCTGGCCCGGCGGTCATCAGTGGCGACAACTATGTTGGTGGGAGACAGTGCGGCACGGGAGGGGCGAGAGGGAGAGGCGTCAGTTTTACTCGGCCGTGGCGGGATGGAGTAAATTTAGGGAATTTTTTGAGAAAATAGAGAGGTGGGGTAAATAAATTACTTCACTAGAGCATCTCCAACAAACGCCCAAAAAGAGCTCCGCGCATTAAAATTTTGTTTTTTTGCCGCCGCACAGCTCCAGCAGGCGCTGTAGCGCTAAAAGTTTTTGGCACGCGCTGAAAAACGCTATCCCGCGAAACATATTTTGCGCTCCAGATTACGCGCGCTTAACAATTTGCACTGCGTGCTTTTTGGACGCGCGTTTTTAAGCGTCTACTATAGCAATGTTGGTTCAGACGCATTAAGGTGGTGTTTGGTTCTCTAGTCCTAGGACTTTTTCTAGTCCCAACTAAAAAGTCCCTAGTCCCTAAAAAGTCTTTCCCTGTTTGTTTTCAGAGACTAAAAAGTCCCTAGTCCCTTCCTAGGGGCTATTAAATGACCATGTTGCCCCTAGTATATAGAAAAATAACAATCAAACAACACCATGGGGTGGCGGGCCAATGGATGCATGGAGGGGCATTGATGGAAAAGTCCCAAAAAGTCTCAAAAAGACTCTCCTTGAGAGTCTTCTTCATTTAGTCTCAAATGCCTAGTTTAGTCCCTAAAAAGTCTCTCCCGTTTGGTAAAAAAGTCTCTATGAGGGACTTTTTCTAGTCTCTACACAAAAAAGTCTCTGGAAACAAACATCATCTCAAAGTGTTAAAATGACGCGCTATAATTTTTATTGGGCGCGAAATTTTTGTGCGGCAGTTGGAGATACTCTAATCCAGAAATTTTACTCCCTTACGTTCTTTTAGAGGATCGGTTAGAACTTAGAAATGCACCTAGTCCGGGAGGATTCCCTGCCCCTATCTCAACCGCCCATCTGCACATAAAATGGCTAAATTTTGTTCTCCTGCGTAGAGGATCTTGCCACGGGTCAGATATTAGCTGCTCACCCCGAACCAAACGGGAGAAAGGCAGAAAATCCAGTGCACGAACAGCAGTGCCCATTTTGTATCTTTGTGAACAGCTTTATGCTTTTTGCGTTGCGCACATCAAGAATTCATTCACTGATCGACTGAGTCAGCTCAGTTCACTCGCCGGCAGTTTAGCCGGACTTCGCCGTTCTTCCCGGTGAGCGCCAGGTTGCCCATCCTCACCATGGCGGCGGCGAAGTCTACCGCGAAGAGCGTGGCGTTGGCGGCGTAGGCGCGCACGAGCGCGTCCGTGCTGCCGTTGCCGACGCCGCTCCCGTAGAGCTCCTGGTCGGAGCGCAGGAGCACGCGGCGGGCGACGAGGTCCTGGAAGTAGCCGTTGTCGAACGCGGCGGGGGCGCGCAGCTCGAGCGGCGCGAGGTTCCCGTCGCCGCCGGCGGAGGGGCAGGCCTTGGCGCGTATCTGGGTGGCGAAGGCGGCGTCCACGGCCTCGTTACCGGTGTCGTTGTAGATGTGCGTGCGGAAGGTGGTGCAGCGTGCCCAGCCCACGGTGTGCGCCCCGGACAGCGCGGTGAGGGCGCGCGCGTCCAGGCCCTTGTCGCTGAACCTGGCGAGGAGGTCGGGGAGCCTCGCGTCCGGCGGCGGCAGGTTGGCGTTCGCCGCGTTCTGGCTCGCCGAGAGCCCGTCTCGCCGGCCCAGCTGCACCGTCCAGCTCGGCCCCCCGAGCTGCACGCACGCGGCCACCGTTAGTAATGCCACCGGCCAGGATGCCAGAAAGAGGGAGAGGGAGAAGCGGGTACCGACCAGGCTGACGGCGTCGCGGGCGGCGAGCGCGACGATGTCGGCGCAGGAGACGGTGGCCTTGCAGGAAGCCTCGACCTGCGCCTTGATGGCGTCGATGACCTCGTAGCCGCGCAGCGAGTTGGCGTTCGGCCCGGCGTTCTTCTCCCCCGTGAAGTTGGCCGTGTCGTCCAGCAAGACGGAGGCGTCGCACCCCTGCGCACGCATCCACACTCAGCACGCAGTTGGCAGGATGTAACTCGTGACCGGCCGGAACCGAAACGTACATTGACGAAGCAGTCGTGGAAGAAGAGGCGGAGGATGGACGCGCCCATGCGCGCCTCCTTCTGCACGGCCTGCGCCATGCCGCGGCGCACCACGGACTGCAGCTCCGGACACGAGGCGTCGTAGAACGCCGGCGACATCTGGCCGTCGACGACGACCACAACGGCCGCCGCCGCCGCCGCGAGAACAAGCACGACGACGCGCGCCTGGAGCATCCCCATCGCCCCGCCCACACTTCCAGAAAGCAACGGCTAAAGGAGAAAGGGAAGATCCTCCGCCGCAGCGAGAGTGAAGTGTTAAGCACGTCCGTATATATGGACACTCACACGCTGATCAAACGTTGGATGCCGCGGCAGCCTGTGCGCTGTTCGCTGCTGGATCGGGACGGGGTCGGGGAGGGGATCTTGTCGCTATCGTTTGGAAGGTGACAAGTGACAGGCAGTAGGATTGCTTGGGTGGTGGCCACTGGGGGACGTACGTACGTGCTGCGATCGAGCGGGCGGGCGCGGCCGTGGATGGTAGCGCCAGCCGGAGCGAGCACGGCGGTCGAGACACGGCCGGGACGGAGCCCCATGGATGGATGGAGTGGCCCGGCCGGCCAGAGGCACACGCCAATGGCCACCGGAGGAGTGTGCGTCGCGTGCATGGCAGTGCATGTGGCACCAACCAGCAGCGATCGAGCATCAATCAGTCAGCAGTACTGTGCGTTGCAAGTTGCCACGATTCCGGACAAACGGCCGGGCCATCCCCGAGCTCGTAAATCGGAACGCTGGCCAGTGATCGCACTCGTAAATCGGACGGTGAAATAAGCAGGGATAATCGGACGGTCACAGGCCTGCACTATTGCTGGATCCGTCCACTCCATTTCCATCCATACCATACTGACGCTACGTACCTACGAAGCTTTGCCCATGTGCACTTCTCGTCAGTAATGGGCAGACCGGCGGTAGTATAATTTGGAAGGCGGGTGCCCGCCCAAATTTGGGCCGATCGGCCTGCAGCCATCCCATCTGATGGATCGTAACCGTCGCATGCCACACGTGTATGAAAATTTTCTCATGCATCTCGCTCTCTTTCATCTTGCCGGCTGCACAGACTCTCCGATGGCCATCCCCCGCCGGACGTCCTCATCGCCTGTCCCCGCCTCCGCCGGCCGTCCTCGACTCCTCATCGCCGTTCGCCGCCCTCGCTGGCCGTCCTCGTCGTCGTTCGCCTATCCTCGCCTCCCACGGTCAGCACGCTCACCGAGCCTCTGTTTGTAGCAAAGACGAAGATGGTCGTAGCAAATAAACGAGCCGGTTGTGGCAAAAAAATAAGTCGCCGTGCACGGTCATCACACTCACCATCCTCTGGTTGTGGCAAAAAAGCCGGTTTTAGCAAACAACGAAGCCGGTTGCACCTTTTCGTCGTCGTCCATGGCTTCCCTTGTCTATGGTTGAAACCTTTTTTGCCGTCAGTTAAAGCTTTTCTCGTAGCGAGTTCCACCTTTTGGGTTTGCGCAATGCCCCACCTTCAAAAATCAGTATTCTACTTGAATCTTTTTCCAGAACGATGGTAGCTTTCTTATGACGATTGCAGCATTTAAATTACGCAGTGTCTCGGTTGAAGCTTTTTATGCCGTCGGTTGAAGGTTTCGAATCAAACAGTGGAAACTTTCGTTGAACGGTTCCAGCATCACCGTGCTGTCGTGCGCCATTGACGAGCACTAGCGCCGCGCGCGGCCCTCTTGCAGTTCCCCCGCCTCGCGACTTCTCCATCGTCGCCGTCTTCTCT
>NC_041384.1:120384285-120422854 GCF_002162155.2 Triticum dicoccoides | reverse complement strand
AGAAAACGATTCGAAGGAGAAGCGCTCCCGTGGCCTGCGTGTCGCACGATCGAGAGCGATCGCAAGGCGCGCACATGCGGCGCAATGGAACATTTCCCAATTTGGAAGCATGCTTCTGAAATCATGGTCGTATGCATGCGTGCATGCGTTTCTTGATTTGCAGAATCTTTGTCGTGGCTTCCAGACCACGGGAGATGATCGAGCATGGATGGTGCGCCACCGACCGGCCATCATTTGTCTCCCATTGGCCGCGCGATCAAGTGATGTTGGCAGAATCACATACCGTTTTTACATCGGGGGTTCCCAGGTTGTAAGAGTTCCATTCGGTTTGCAAAGGTGACCATTGCACATTTGGATAGGCTCTCCCCTTCGACTACGATGCCTTCTTTGTAGGCCTGGATATTCACTCACAGAACCTAGCCGGCATCATATCTTGAGATTAACGAAGTTATGATCATAGGTGTCTCGTAGTCGACGGAAGCGTCTTCTTTTACAAATAGATTGTCCTAAAAGCGTCATATTCTACCAGCCCAAGTTATGCTATTGAATTCCTCTAGCAGTCCCGGTATGAGCATTTCATTCCCTTTTTCAAACTCCATTTCTTTTTATATAACAATCCCTGATTAAAGAGAGAACAATATTCATCTTAAAACATTTCTAACAGATTCCTTAGTTCGCACTGATGAACTAATGTCACTCGACTATTATCAACCTAACTGCAATATTTTTCTGTCGCTAAGGATTGCACCAGAGCGAAAAGTCTAAAATAAATATAGAAAAATGCGAGCACCAGTGACAAGTGTAGGTATCATACTCTCTTCATTCAAATGAATAAGACGTGTAAGCATTCAAAAATCCAACTTTGACCACCTAAATTTTACCATTGAACAGTTCTTTGGAATACGAATCCAATGACATAATGTCACATACAATCCACAATTGATTGGTCCAATTCAGTGTCAAAGTTTAATTTTAAAATGTGTGTTTGTCTTATTGATAGGAATAAAGAGAATAATACTTAGTTATCCATATGGTTAGGAAATCCCTAACCATTCATGCTTCGTTTGCATCGCTTAATTCGAGAATTTTTGTTTCTTACCCAGGTAACCGGCGGACAAGAGCAACCAACTTGAGGCCTCACGCTAGTACTGAGTTGACGGGATGATATATACTATTTGGCAGTCACTGTACAACGCTAGCACATCAGGTCGTGGCGCGACTAACTCTCACTTGACGCGAGAAAGTAGCAAGCCTCGCCTCAAGCACATGCGAAAATGGGCCAGCCCAACACAGACCACAGGCCTTCAACGCGTTTCTTTTAATCCGTTTTTTCACATTATTTTCTTTCGTTTTCTCTTTCACTTTTCCTTATATATTTAAATATCCTAAATATATCTATTACAAAAACCAGTTTCCACAAAGTATTTGAAAAATGTTGATCATGCATTTGAAAAATGTAAAATGTATGTAGAAAAGTGTTTCTAATGTATATGGAAATTGTACAATGTGTATGCAAAAAAGTAGAAATCAAAAAATTATGAGAAAATGTTAAATGATGTATTTGAAATCATTCGCATCTTTGATACTGATGCGCTCGTAAACCTGACTTTGAATTAATACAAATGTAATTTTATTTTTTATCTTAGAACAACGGACATATGTTTTATCCTGCAAAAGAAAAGTGTTATTTATATCTCATGATATTTACTACTGTATGTGTTAATGTATCCTATGATTTCCACCCGCAAAAAAGTTTGTATACTATGATTTTGAACCTTCAAGTTCTTGCCCCCCCCCCCCTATCATTATTTTCTGGCTCCGTCCCTGAATGTGAAATAATGTTCTCATAGGTTCAAACATAAGTATTCCCATGAAACAAATTTATGCAACATTCTTAAGAAATACTCAGGTGTTTCCAAGAAAAGTTTGTTAAATTTGTTAAAATATTTATACGTCATTAGAAAATGTCCAATGTGTATTTTCAAAATGTTGACCATGTATTTCAAAAAGTGTTTAAAACCATATATGAAAAGAAACACTCCCTCCATTCCAAAATATAGTGCTTCATCTATTCCCGTGCTTCTACTTTGACCGTAAATTTAACCAACGAGACCGACTGCAAAAGTTATACTAGTGAATTCGTATTCAAAAGAAGTTTTCAATTATATATTTCTTTCTCCCGCTGCAGTCAGTCTCATTGGTTAAATTTGTGGTCAAAGTTGGACCTCGGAAAGCACGGGCGCACTATATTTTGGAATAGAGGGAGTATATATACATCATGTATTTGATAAATGTTCAACATGCATCAAAAAAAAATTCACGTGTACACCAAAAAAAATATCGTGTACTGAAAAATGTAGACGTCTGTTAAAAACCAATGAAAACCGAAAAAAGAAACAAAAGATAAAATCAATGAAAAGCAAAAAAACTAAAGAAAATAAAATAAAAGGAAACAATGAAAACCAAGAAAAAAACTATTAAAACCGGTGAAAATACGAACAAAGAAAATAAAGGAAATAAAAAACAGAGAAACCATCTGAAAAACAAGCAAAACTGAAAAACCGAAGAAAATGAGTGAAGAAACATAGAGAACCAACGAAAAAACAAAAGAAGAAGAAAACCTAGAAAAAAACAAGTCGAAACTAGTACAGTGACCGAACAAAACCACAAGTGTGTGGAATGAAACTTAACGAACGAGAGTGGAGTTTGGAACCCGGGTGCATTGGAGGACCTTGTTTCAACTAGTTACAGATCGTGTTAAAAGTTTTAAAAAAAATCCAAAAAGAATTCTACATGATCATATTGATGTACATTACATATGCGTAAGTTTGGTGATGAAATAGGTAAACATTTGACCTATAGAAAAATAACAAACTTGTGATTTCTAAATAGCGAATAATAAATGCATTCCAAAATTACGATTTTGCCATTTTTTGTGTAACTTACATGGTTACTTATTTCAGCATCAGCATTTGCACATCTGTTATATACATTTGTATGAACATGTTGAATTTATTTTGGACTTTTGAAACTTTAAGATATCATATTGGCACTATTCAAAATATAGGACTTTTTGCATGTTGTACTCTCTTTAAGCAAGATATAGTTTTCAGGTTCGTGCCGCTCCTGCAGAAGCCTCGTGTAGCTCGCTACATGGACCGGGGCCAACACCTACCAGTAACCAACAGCGAGCACATAAGCCTATTGCTGCTAGCTAAATTTATTTTCTCTGATTTCCTCATTTCTCTTCAGTTTTATTTGTTGGTTTCATTTTAATTTTAAAATGTTTATCAATTGAAAAAATGACAAAATCAAGAAATGAATTCAAAAAACATACATCAATTTTATAAAAGCCTCACGAAAATAAACCACGGATATGAAAAAAAACGCTCCGAATGCACAAGGTGAATTCCAAGTAAATTCATGAATTTCTGAAAAGTTAAGAATTCAAAAATATATCACAGACTGAAAATCAAATCGTGAATTTGAAAAATGCTCTTGAGTTGGAAAACACTCACAAGTTTGAAAAATGTTCACGAATAAAAAAGTTGTTCGGAAAATACTCTTCAATTTGAAAACTATTCACGAGTTTAAAAATGTCCACGAGTTTTAACAATGATTATGAATTCAAAAAATGTTCAGATATTCCAGATTATTCATAAAAAACATATTAAAAACGTCAATGAATTCAAAATTTTCATTAATTTCATAAAAGGTTCATGAATATGATTTTTTCACGAAGTCTAAAAATGTTAATGTAATTTGAAAATAGTGAAAAATGTGAAAAAATATAATTTAAAAAGTGGCCATGGATTTGAAGAAAATGTTCACCAATTTGAAAAGCATCCACGAATTTTGTAAAATATTCATCAATTTTTAAAAGTGAAAGTAAAGAAAAATTGAAAAAAAAACAAGCAAAAGGTTGATAAAGCTTGAGAAAACCAGAAAACTAGAAGAAATCCAATATAAAAGGTAGAAATACAGAAGAAATAGTTACAGTAAACAGAAAAACCGGCAGAAAACAAAGAATAGAGATAAAACGAAGAAACTTTCATAAAACCGTCAGACAGGTTGCCCAAGAAGCCCCAACACTCAAGCCCTTCTATTCGTGAAAGCCCTAATGGGCTGGCTCGTGAGAAACATATAATGGACGAGCATTAGGTGTTCCTACAAGCGATATATAGCATTTGGGTTGGGCTGAGTTATTTTTCTTGTCGGTTCTCGGCTCCACATGCTATATATCGCTTGTAGGAACACTAAGTATCTGTAATATCGCTTGTAGGAACGCCCAGCACTTAGTATGACCAAACTAACACACCTCACTTAGGACGCCCAGCACATGTCTCCCAAAAGGTCCAACGATATGACGACTACTAAGCCTATCAGCATTAGGCCCAACACGAAGTCTACCAAAAGGCCCAAATATACGCCCAAACATACTACACTGGTAACACTATGGCAAGGCCTAAACACGCCACGTATTTTACCTCTATATGTTTGCCTCACCTCTGTGGCTTGCACTTGCCATCTTGTCATTGTTAACATTCTCCAAATACTTATTTAACATTTTTAAATGCTTAATTAACACATTTTAAATACACGTTCAACTGTTTTCACACACATTGCACATTTCTTGTATACATTTTTCGTATATAACTTTTTTAAATACATGATTAAAATTAATCAAAACATTATCTAAAGTATTATTTTGTAACATATATGTTTAGAATACTTGAAAGTTTAGACAAAAGTAAAAGTAAGAAACGGAAAAACAAAAACAAAAACATGAAAAGACAAACAGAAACCAAAAAGGAGAGTTGTGGCCTTCATCGCATCTGGCCGGCCCGTCTCGTTGCCGCCTTGACGCTCTGAAATTTAACATTCGAGGTTTCTTTAACATTTGTGAATATGTTTTTCTGGCATTTTCAAACATTTTTTAGAAACAGTAAACAATTCAGAAATTCCGATTATTTTTTGAAAAAACTGAAATGTTTTTTTAGAAATTCCAAAAAATATTAAAAACAAATATATTTAAAATTTATGAAATATTTTAAATAATTTTGAACAACTTTTAAATTCTGAACACTTTTTGAAAATGTGAAGACAATGTAAATTATGAACGTTTATTTAAAATTATGAAAAAATGTGATCGAAACTTCCAAATTCCAACCGTTTAAGAAAACGTTCTTTTAATTCAATATAAGCAATTTATGAAAAAAATAACTTCTTTTGTAATTTTTGATTTTTTTGTAGAAACAATAAAAAGTAAAACGGAAAATAAAAAGGTAAGAAAACCGGAAACCTGGTAAAAGAAAATGACAAGGAATAAATCAAATTAATAACCCTTTTAGAAAGTTTGCAATACCGGTAGAAAACTGTATAGAAGAATAATACGCATGCTGCCTAAATGGGCCGGCCCTGACAATCGATCGCCTTGCTTGCCTCTGCGTTTGGACGACTATTGAACTCAGTGAGCGTCCAATAGAAAGTTCCGGTCGCGCCTTAATCGCCATGATACATTTTTTCTTCTGGTCCATCCAACCGGGCCATAGTATGAACCTAGGCTCAAAAGCCCACATTGTCCATCCAAGAGCAATCATTGCCTTTTCTTTTGAGTAGTCTTCCAAGAGCGTCCCATTTCAGCCCGGGCATTCGGTCTTTTCGGTTTGTTCGGTTCCGTCTTTTCGGTCTTGTAAGAATTCGGTCTTCCATAATTGAAGACCGAAATAATTTCGGTATTTTCGGTTATTCACTATTCGGTCTTCGGTCTTTACTGTTCGGTTCGGTCTTTTCGGTCTTCTAAGAATTCGGTCTTCCATAATTGAAGACCGAAATAATTTCGGTCTTTTCGGTTATTCACTATTCGGTCTTCGGTCTTTACTGTTCGGTCTTCGGTCCTGACCAAATAGACCAAATTAATTGCTACAACTCAGATTCCAGTACCAATACATTTTTACATTTGACCGAAAGTAACAAGATTCATATTTAACGCAAAGTAAGAAGTGTGTTCGGTTGATGCCAAATGCAATATAGAACAAATTTCCAGATTACTACAAGATGACAAAAATAGAACATAATCTTCGGGTTTGGTCTTCGGTCTTCGGTTTTTATGCCCAGGGTGAGTCCCATTGCATCACACTATCTAGCTGACATAAATGTACACTAATACTCGTAAAAAAGTTCTCCAAAGAATAAAAGGTACAAAAACTCTAGAACTATGTGAGGTGTGTTAGTTTCGTCATACTAACTATCTGTAATAAATGTCATTTAAGCGTTCATCCCATGTTCTAACACGATCTAAACCTCTCATTGACTTCTTTTTTAAGGGGAAGGCCTTCATGGCTAGCTTTATTAATCTGAAATAACACTTACATCATCCGCTAAGAAACGAGAAATAAAGTCAGGAGGTGAGTCCAGCCACACATTTGGTGGATCATCACGACCTTGTTGTGCTAGCACATGAGCAACCATATTAGATTCACGATTACAATGCTCTATCAGAACCTTCCCAAAGTCTAGACTAAGAGCTCGACAGTCGTCGAGAATTGGGGCATCTAACATCGCATGCCCGGTGTTGTAGTTTAAAGCTTCAACTACGACCAAGTTATCCATCTGAACTAGGAGAGAATTGCATCTAAGTCTCTGAGCCAATTTGAAGCCTTCGACAAGGGCCGCCGCTTCGACAGAGATAACATCCGCAACATGTTCTAATTTAGCAATGGACGGACCAATAAAAGCACCAGTATTGTCTCTGACAATTGCTCCACATGCACCTGAATGATCTGAATCTGTGAAGGATGCATCAACGTTCAGTGCAAATTGTCCAGCTAGAGGTCCGTGCCGCCGATTCAGGCGTGGTATGCCCGGCGGTTTGCTTGCAGCTCTCACAAAGTTCAAAGCCAAAGCTTGTATTGCAAGTCCGCGTCGATCTAGAGTTAGGGCCTCCTCACCTCTAGTAATCAGCCTCCTTCGCCACCATAAGTACCAACATGCAATGGCCACAAGTTCAGGAATTTCGATCATGTCCATATAAATCATGCAGTGTGCTGGGTCGCACAAAATGCACTCAAGAATCTCTGCTCATGACTTTCCTGGAGTAGCTATTTCAACTATCATCTCACGCACACCCAGTGACTGCCATACCTCATGTGCACGTCCACAGAAAAATAGCATATGGGCCACATCCTCCGCGTGTGTAGAGCAGATTGGGCATTGTCTTGAGTTAGAAATATGTCTGTTTGCAAGAACACAGTAGCATGGGATCGCATTATGGAGGCATCGCCATAAGAAAATATTTACCTTGGCTGGTACCTTCAGGTTCCAAAGTCGCTTCCAGACAGGATGTACTGACAATCCACTAATTCCCGAGGGGTAACCATTACCTGCCGCATGGTATTCCTCCCATTGCCTGTAGTAAGCAGACCGAACATTGAAAATTCCAGATTTCGTCAGATGCCATGCAACAAAATCTTCGGTCTCATGTTTAAATATAGGAATTTGTAAGATTCTTTCAGCGTCAATGTGCCAGAAGTTATCTCGAATAAGTATTTCATCCCACTCTCCTGTTATAAGGATGATGAGTTCGTTCACCGTCATCAACACACAGTTACCACGTACAGTAACTATCTTCCTGGATGAACTGTTTGGGATCCAGCAGTCATCCCAAATATTGATTTTATTACCATCTCCAACTCTCCATATACAACCCTTCTTAAAGGTTTGTATCCCTGCCCAAATACTTTGCCACACATAAGATGAACCCTTTTTCAGCTCACAATTCAACAAATCACCAGATGGATAATATTTTGATCTCAAAACCTTGCCGCAAAGAGAGTCATAATTATCAATTAGCCACCAACACTGCTTAGCTAGCTTAGCCAAGTTAAAACTTTGAATATATCTGAAGCCCATTCCTCCTCTCTTCTTAGGAATACACATTTTTCACCATGCAAACCAATGCATTTTCCGTTGATTCTCACCATCTCCCCACCAGAAATGTGAAATAGCATCATTGATCCCCTTACAATTTTTTTCGGGAATTTGAATACCCCCATCGCATAGGTAGGGATGGATTGAGCCACCGCCTTTATCAATGCCTCTTTCCCACCATAGGATAAAGTTATTTCTTTCCATCCATTTGTAAGTTTCTGAATTCTTTCAATAAGGTGCTTAAAATAGTCCACCCTGTCAACCCCAATCATAGAGGGGAGCCCCAGGTATTTGTGAGACAAAGATTCGGTCATTATATCCAATATTTGTCAGATTTCAACTTTGTCTTCTACCTTAGTACTCGGACTAAAATATATAGATGATTTGGCAACACTTACCAATTGTCCTGAAACAATACAATATTCATCCAAAACTCGTTTCAGGGTAGTAGCATTCATAGTGTCTGCTTTCATTAGGATGAATGAATCGTCAGCAAAGAATAGATGAGAGATGAATGGTGAGTCACGACAGACCTGAACTCCTTCCAGATTTCCAACTTCCTCCTCGTGAGCAATTAATGCAGATAAACCTTCAGCGCACAAGAGAAAGAGGTAAGGGGACAGGGGGTCCCCCTACCTTAGACCCCTTGTAGAATGGAAAGGATCGGTCTTACTTGAGTTGAATCTCACCTTATATTGGACGGATGTTACACATGCCATGATCAACTAAACCCAACGGTTCTCGAACCCCAGCTTCTTCAGTATGGCTTCCAAGAACACCCGTTCGACACGGTCGTATGCTTTATGCATATCAAGTTTGACAGCGCAACAACCAATTTTCCCCTTCTTCTCTTTCTTCAAAGTATGTAAACATTCATAGGCCACAATTACATTATCAGTGATTATACGACCTAGGACAAACACACTTTGCATTTCACTAATAATATCTGGAAGGAACACCTTGAGCCTTGCAGCTAACATTTTTGCAATCACTTTGTAGACCACATTACAAAGGCTAATGGGCCTAAATTGAGCGATCTTTTCAGGAGTCTCCAATTTGGGAATAAGAACTATGGTAGTGGTATTCCATCCTTCTGGAATTACTTTGTTGTTTACTGCTTCAGGAACCTCTTTCACTAACTCATCACCCAGCAAATGCCAAAATTTCTTATAAAATATGGCGTGCAGGCCGTCCGGGCCAGGGGCTTTCATGTCTCCGATGCTAAACAACGCCCTTTTAACCTCCTATTGTGTGTACGGGGCTAGAAGTGCCTCGTTCATATACTGAGTAACATTTGGTTTCACTTTATGAAGTAGCTCTTGGTTCGGTTCATGTACTTATGCTGCAAACAGATTCTGAAAATAATTGTCAATCAGTTCTTTCATAGCTTCCTTATCCTCCTTCCAGTTCCCATACTCATCCATTAGGCGACGAATGAAATTATGTTTTTTCCTAGCCAAGGCAAAGTTGTTGAAGAAGTTAGGGTTTCAGTCGCCATATTTGAGCCAGTTCGCTCTAGATCGTTGTACCCAGTAAATTTCCTCCTTCTCAATTGCCTCTTCTATCTCTATAAGCAAACATCGCTGCTGATTTGCCGACTCGTCAGTGAGTGGCCCCAATTGCAGCTGTTCAAGCTCCTCCTTCAGCATCTTAATCCGGCGTTGTGGTGATTTCAACACTGTACGGTCTCATTCATGAAGCTCCGTATGAACCATTGAAGTACGTTCAACAAGGGTAGCCGTATTCGGCGTTTGCTCCCAGGCTTCTGTGACGCGGGTCATCACATCCTCTTCCTTTAGCCAGCGTGCCTCGAACTGCTCACGCCTTATATGCTGCTGGTCTTCATTCCCATCTCCTTCTGTTTCCAAAACAACCGGCCTGTGGTCTGACTTTATATGTGGTGCATTTGTCACAATTGCTCCTGGGAACAGACCATGGAATCCACCATTACGCACAACCATGTCCAGTCGTTCTCTCAGACGACGACGTCTCCAAGTACACTAGCTGCCTTTAAATCCCATGTCTACAAGCTCACAATCCACTAGTGCATCTCCAAATTGTTGCATCATCCTAACTGGCCTTGGGTCACCATCCTCCTTCTCATGTGAGTAAAGTATTTCGCTAAAGTCTCCCATCACGACCCATGGGAGAGACGATTGAAGATACAGGTTCCTCAAATAATCCCATGAAAGATGTTTATCCTCCTACCGCGGTTCGCTATAGAACCCGGTTAGCCTCCATTCTTCTTCCGGTGACTTGCCCACTTTAACATCAATAATTTTTTTTCGTTTTTCCCAGAACTTCTATCACACAAGAATTGTTCCAAAACATTAGAAGGCCACCACTAGCCCCAACACTTTCCTCCACCTCAACATGATCCATTTTCAGTTTCCTCATTAGTTTCTCTGCCCTTACTGTATTCATATGTGTTTCGGACAGAAAAAACACATCAGGCCACCACTTCTTCTGGACGTCCAGAAGAGTTCTCTCTGCCGCGGCACTGGCAATACCGCGACAGTTCCAGCATAGTATTTTCATTGCTCCCAGCGATCACCCTCTAGGGGAGTCGCCGATATACTCGACATGTCTTGAGCAGAGTTGCTCTCATTCGACCTCAGTCTCTTTGGGGCATGGATTTTCTTTGGTGTACTCAGTAAGGTTTTTTCCACCTGATTAGCAGCAATATTCTCTATTGGATGTACCTTGTCATTCACAAATCCCGTCGGTGGAACCTGCGAGGGACCCACTGGGCGTGTAACCACCGTGACATCTTGTGCTATCAGGCGTTTCCTTGCAGAAGGTATAACAACTCTATCATTGATATCGGTTCCCTTGAGACCATTCTCGTCATTTATGTCCATGTCAACACTCTCCCGGGGGTTAGGATCTCCAGGTTTACCTCTCCCAAGACCAGAACCTCCAGCTCTTTCTCCTTCTCCACCTCTTGGCATTCCTTTCCCCATTGATCCTCTTCTGGCTGGATTATCAAAATTAACCAACAACCACTCCCCCCACTCGCATTCTTCCGGTCTGTGTGTACCATATCCACATTTAGTCACGACATGGCCAACCAGACCGCAAAAGTCGCAAAAATCCGGCAGTTTCTCGTACTCCACATGATGCTTCTTCGACTCCTTCAAAGTCAATGGGACAAAACGAACTAAAGGCGTATTTAGCTTGATGAAAACTCTAGCCCGTAGGTATTTCGTAGGATTCAGGCGGCCTTCATTAACAATAACCTTAATCGGGGGGATTCCAACCTTCTTCGCTATCTTTGTTGCAAGCTTCGTCTTCTTCATCAGCCCCTCTGGGATACCCATAATACGCGCCTAGACAGGGATCCGATCTAGTTTATATTACTTCATGTTAGTGATTCCATCATATTCCTCAATAACCACAGCTGCTCTACGGAATTCCCAAGGACCTCCATTCATCACGCTATTCCAGTCTCCCAGACACAGAAACCAGGCAAGAAACGGGTTTGGCTCCAAGGTTTTGAAAGTAACACCTTGAGCAGACGACCATGCATTGCACATTGCTTTGAACAGGGATGCATGGCTAAAGGGTTTGGTAGTATGAACCCTAAAGATCCCAATCCATCTTGTTTCTTCTATCAGGCCTTTGATCTCACCCGATAGATCCAACTCTTCCTCCTCCTCACCATGCAGATTGAGACCCTCAAAACGATCTTCCAAAATCTCCTCGACGTGCCGGTTCGCATCAGCATCACTGCCACCTGACGCCGTGCCCGGCAGAGCCGTTCTTGCCGATCGGTCTGTCATGCTGCTCTTCCAAACAACGCCCTACCCCACCGTGCGAGCCCTCAAGGAATCAGGGCACAGGAAAATTGATGTGGAAGACTTTTTTTAGGTACTCCCTTCCTGTGTAAAGATACGTTCTAGGTCACCCTTCTTCTCCTCATTCTTTCCTCTTCCTTGCGAGCTCATGTTCGTCGGACAGATCGATTGTGCATGTGCCCTCAATCATGACCAAGATGGCATCACTAATGAATTGTGATTGCCGTCAATGTAGGACACTGATGGGCTCGTGCCGAAATCGGGTGAAAAACTAGGTCGTGTCTTCTTCAAATGCCCAAATTATAGGGTAAGCCTCAAGACTTTACTCTCATTTATTCACCTTTTACTCTAGAATCCTTGTGTATTTTATCGATTTTGTAGAAGAAGGAAAAGAGAGGCAGTTATTGTGATTTATATTACTCCTTGTGACGTAGCACTGCCAAGAAAATGAAACTCTAAATCAAAAGTGAAGAAAATGTAATCTAAAACACACACATGACTAAACTCTGAACACATTTCAAAACGAAATTTGAAACACAGAGGGGAGGGATGGGCCGGTTTGGGGTATGGTTGAAGGACCCACCCCACAAATCTGACAAATAATTTTCGGAGTTCACTAAGGCTCTAGCCATCAGACCTACGATGAACAGTTTAACCACATTTAGAACCCCGAATGTGCATTTTCGAACCTATATATGCAAGGTTAACATTTTTTCTAATACATGGTTAAATTTTGATGCATTTTTCTCTTCTCAAAACTGAGGTGAAAAAATGCTAAGTTCCAAAGCTATAACGAATTTATGTGAGTAATTTCCTTGATATGTTGTACATCACTAGGCAAAATAAAACACCATTTCTAGATTGGACCAATGTTTGTAAAATTATCTATTCTACAAAAATTGTATGTCTATTGCAACAAACACAAATCAAACCAACTCAAACTATCACACTTATTTTGAAAATAACGAAGCAACCTCTGCTTGTGTATACATGCAAATCCTTGTTCAACTATGCTCATCATGCTAATGCGGGAGTGAAATAAATAATGGCATGAATGATTGAACAACAAACATGGACACGAACAATGTCCTTACATGCATCAAGTACTACCAATTTGGACATATGAGCATGGATTACCCCTTGATGGATAGGTTATGAGCTTATCAATAACCAATGTTAACTTCGAATTCCAATCACTCAATAGTGGTTCTGTTAGTGTGGATGCATGCAATAGTTACAACAGATTGTTCGTTGACATATCAGCTAAGGTCTTATCAGGAAAACAGATGGTTTACATAGTAGCTGCTTACCAAAAATGTTACATTTTTTAGCATGTGCAACTGGAAAGTGTCAAAAGACATCTTACATTATGGGACGGAGGGAGTAAAATTTAAGAATGCTATGACAGAGCACATTACAGTGCTAGCTTTAGAAATGGGCGGTTGTGCACAAGAGCAACACAACTTTAGAAGTGTCAAAAATGCTATTATATTATGATTATGAGACAGAGGGAGTAGTATATAGGGCTTTAGAAATAGAAGAAGCAGATAATCATCTATTTGAAGAAAACATATGTTGAAAATATGACATAAAACTACTACATGCCGGTTTTGATGCATATCATTAGCCATCCATTGCTTACCCTTAACAGTAACATATGTGTTCCGCGGTAGTTTTGTAGTGAAACAATTAAGTATCGGAATATGGACATGCTTTGATCCAATTTTGACGGGTAAGAATCAATTTGACAAGTAACGTCGATCCAATTTCGACGGGTAGAATCAATTTGACAGGTAACATCGATCCAATTTTGACGGGTAAGAACCAATCTGACAGGTAAGAGCATAATGTAGAGCAGGTAAAAGATTCACACTTTAGCATGCAGAAAACTTGTGTTGCGGACATTTGCCGAACTGAATGAAGTAGGTTGAGTGATAGATAGAAACTAAGAAAGGATTTAGAGAGGTCGAGCAAAGCGGAAGCTACGGGTGTGTGATGCATCGACACGCGGGGAATTGTTGAGCTTGCCGAAGCCATGTCCACGCGGGAGGGCAGGAGAGCATGTGCCACCGATGAGCATGGTGGAGGGAACCAAATCGTGGTACTACACGCCACCACCAGGTGTGTTCGGTTTCCTACACACTGTCAGAGGTTAAATACTTGCAAGTTATTTTCTTGAAAAAAGAAATACTTGCAAGTTATAAGAGACTCATCTATACAGTTCATTGACACCTAAACAGTTCATTGACTGCCATTTTGCGATGTATGATAAAAAAAGAAGTTTGCGAGCATGTTGCAAATAATTTAGTCAATATTTGCAAGCTTTGTGTAAGGGAGTGGATATATTGCTCATGATCTAGAGTAGCTTACAAATGATCACAGGGATGGAAACACTCCGATACAGATGAACTAGGGTTACAAGGAAAGGGGAATTGAGTAGAGTAGGTAGCCGCCGGGTCGATTCACCTGATCCACTGGATGCCTCTGTATTTGATCGAGGTGGTATAAGTAACATGGGAATTGTTGGGCTCATCTTGCCCACTGTGGCCCAGTGATGAGGGAGTTGGGCTTCTTAGCTCTGGTGGGCCGTTGGGCAGCGACGGGGTCGCTGCCAGCTGGGTCCTTCATGTCAGGTGCCTGGTTGGGGCTTGCAGAGTTGGGGTCGCTGACATGCCTCCTCCTTGTGATGAGGCTTGCCTCAAGCCTCAGCTGCTGGGAATCAAGCTTGCAAGGTTGCTTTATCCTCCCAAGTGTCACCGAAGGCCGTCTCATCGGACCAGCGAACGTGGAGTTGCTCGATCATGGTGCCATTTTTCTTGCACCAACGGTGCTGGAGGACTGCGACTGGCACGACATGTGTATCAGTATGGCATGGCAGGACAGGGTTGGGGGCGTACTCGGTCGAAGACAGTGGCGCAGCTGGGACACATGGAAGACCAGGTGAACTTGCGAGTGTGGAGGGAGTTCCAGCTTGTACGCGGCGTCATTGATCTTGGCGATGACCTGATATGGTCCATAGTACTTGAATGCCAGCTTGTGGTTGGCTTGCCGTGCGATGGAAGTTTGAATGTATGGTTGGAGCTTGAGGTAAACTGCATCGCCCATTTGAAAAGTACGAGGTGATCGCCGCTTGTCAGCTTGGGCCTTCATGTGCTGCTGCGCTTTGTTCAGATGTTGTTGGAGCGGGTCCTGCACCATGGCACGCTCGTCCAGCCAAGAGTGGAGCACCAACACCATGCACTCAGTAGAGGGAGTGATCCCCAAGTGTCGGGGTTCATGCCCAAACATCGCCTTGAAAGGTGACATCCCAATGCTCGAATGATGGGAGGAGCTGTACCAGAATTGGGCGAGCCGGATCCAGTGACCCCATCATGTCGGGCAGGCATGCAAAAATCATCGGAGGTAAGTTTCCACACACTGGTTCACTCTTTCAGACTGCCCGTCAGTTTGTGGATGGTTGGGTGTACTCAATCGCAGCTCTGTACCCGCGTACTTGAAAAGCTCTCTCTAGAAGTGGATGGTGAAGACGGGGTCGCGGTCAGACACAATGGTCATTGGAAACCCATTGATTTTGTGCACGTTGTTCATGTAGAGGAGGGCCACCTTTGCTGCCATGTATGGGTGTGCCAATGGAAGGAAATGGGCAAATTTGGTGCGCTTGTCCACGATAACCCAGAGACAGTTGAATTTACCAGATTTTGGCAGGCCTTCGATGAAGTTCATAGTGATCATCTCCCTAGGTTGTTGTGGAATGGGCAGCGGCTGAAGCAATCCCGGTGACGCAGATCTATCTGTTTTAGCCTGCTGACAAGTTGGGCAACAACAGACATATCGTAGGACATGTGTCTTCATTTTTGGCCATGCGAAGAGGCGATGAATGAGCCAAAAGGTTGCTGGGAACTCCGAGTGCCCGCCAAGTGAGCTGTCATGGAAAGCTGCCATGATTCTTTGTTGAAGCTCTATTGACCCACCCAGCCAAATGCGACCGCGGAATCGCAGGATCCTGTTCTGCAGGGAGAAGCGACCTTTGGGGTCTTCCTTCACCGCTAATTGCTCTAGTAGCTTCTGCGCTTGAGGGTTGCAGTTATAACTGGTTGTGACATCCTCCAGCCATGATGGCTAACAAGATGTGACGTTAAACAACAGCTCCGGCAATCTAGCTTGGGATAATGCGTCTGTAGTCGTGTTCTCCGTGCCTTTCTTGTAGCGGATGGTGTATCGAAGGCCCAAGAGTTTTTTGAATGCGCGCTGCTGCCAGGGTGTCGAGAGTCTCTGCTCCTCCAAATGTATCAAGATTTTCTGGTCCGTGAAGATGATGAACTCGCTGTGCTGAAGGTAAGGCCGCCATTGATCCACGACGACAACTATTGCAAGGTACTCCTTCTTGTACATGGAGAGTCCTTGGTACCGGGGGCTCAGACTTTTCCTCAAGAATGCTATGGGGTGGCCATCTTGTTGCAGTACTGTGCCAATTCCTTTGTCGCACGCGTCTGTTTCCATTGTGAAGGTTCTGTTGAAATCGGGGAGTGCGAGCACTGGGGCTGTAATCAGCTGTTGTTTGAGCAGTTCAAACGCTTGGGTTGTGTTATCTGTCCAGACGAACGACACTTCTTTCTTGAGAAGGTTGAATAGTGGTCGGGCTATCACTCCGAATCCTTGAACGAAACGGCGATAGTACCCTGCAAGGCCGAGGAATTGGCGAACCTCTTTGGCATCCTTGGGTGTGTTCCAAGCTTGCACAACACATATTTTGCTAGGCTCCATGGCTACCCCATCACCACTGATGACATGACCCAGGTAGGATAGTTGTTGTTGGCCGAATTCACATTTGGAGTGCTTAACTTTCCACCAATCTCTGTGCAAAAGCTCGAGGACTTGCTTGAGGTGGGCGACATGTTCTTCCCATGTCTTGCTGAACACCAAGATGTCGTCGAAGAACAAGAGGACACAATGCCGGAGGAGTGGGTGTAGTGTTTCTGTCACAGCATCGATGAAAGTAGCTAGCCCACCAGCTGCCAGACGCAGGGCAGATCATCCCTACGCCCGAACCCCATGAGAGGGTAGTTTTTCTTACCCATTTCGTCAGCAGACTAGGATTTCCCCTCCACCCGTTTGTCTGCGGGCTCATGTTTCACTACGGGCTGGATTTTCATGATCTGGCCCCCAATTTCATCCTGAACATCTCAGCGTTTATCATCGTGTGCGAGGCTTTCCTCCGCATCAGGCCCCACTTCGGCCTATGGGTGAAAACCTTCAATGTTAAACCGAAGGTGGTGGGTGGCCAGCAAGCAGAGTGCGGAGGCGCCATGGTGGGCAAGATGCCTAACGCCACCTGGCTCGAGGGCACCTATGTGGATACCATAAAGGGCTGGTAATCGGGGTGGTTCTATATCACCGAGCCGCGCGGCTCCAACTGGGTGGCGGCCCCCAAATTTTGATCCGGAATCCCCACACGGCTCACCTCCTGGAAAGAGAAGGGCCTATCCTGGGGTTCTCCCATAGAGCTGACCGGACTCTAGACCTGCATCAGGAACATGACGAGCAAGAAAATCAAGCTCGTCAACGTGGTCCAGGTCATGCTCTTCCACCGGATCCTCTCGTGTCAACGACGGACATTCGATTTGTGGGAGTTCGACTCGGCCAAGCACCAGACGCTGTGAGAGCTCTATGACACGACGCACGAGAACGTCCGGAGGGTGTTGTTCAAGGGCGTCGAGGTACCTCCTTCCCTCACCGAGGACCGCGGACTCAGCGCAAAGTGTCGCGCCAATCCAGTAAGTTTTTTTGTCTCACAGGGTATTTATTTGCCCCGGTTTAGTCATATGCAGGATCTAAGCTTCTATGTCATTAATAGGACTGGATAAAGACAGCAGAGCAGCTTGATTGCCCAGCCCCCCTGCCCGAAGATCCTGCAGACGCTCACCTAACGGAGATGCTGACTCCGGCACCTTACGAGGTGCCGGTGAAGAAGACCAAGGAGAAGGCCGCAGGGACCCGAAAGGGTCTCCGGCGCAAGGTTGTATCGGACTCATCGCCCGATGACTCCGACGCGCACTCCTCACACGAAGATGAGGAGGAGGAAGAGGAAAGTTCTCCCCCCAGCCGGGGGAGACAAGAAAAGGAAGGCCGACCCAACCGGGGAGGCCGAAGGGTCCAAGAAGGGAAGGACCCTCCATCCAGACTGCTCCATACGGCCGCCCACAACGACGACGAGTGGTTTCCCAGGGACAAGCCCCTGGCGAAGTCGTAAGTATCTGGATACCATAGTAATTCATGGTATGTTTTATTGCACTGCTTCTACTTATGCCGAATATGATTATGCAGCCCGTCCCGACCCGTATCGACGTATCTTCGTCGGATGGTTCTTTGGACTCGTCGGATATGAATAGCGATTCACTTCCAACCGCCTCCACCCCTTGCTCTACGGACAACGTCGAAGTGTTGTCTCAATAGGCATCGAGCCAAGGGGAGGTAGTCCTGGGGGCGCCTCGAAGCGACCTTTCGGACCCTGGGCGCAAAGGGAGCAAAATCCCCACGGGCTCCAAGTTTGGCCCCTAGCCGAATACTGTGTCGGAACCTTCGATGGTTCCGGACTCTAGCAGGCGACCCCCCGTTAAGAGGGGCAAGCCGCCTGTGCTGGTGGCCTTTGTCCAGCCAGAGGCGTCGGACAACTTGCTGGAAGCGCTTCGCGGCGCTTCCATCGACGAAGAGCACCACACTATCATGAGTGCGGTGATCGAGAAAGTTCAGTCCGCCAAGAACGGACTGACCGAAGCTTGCGCCAGCCTCCTAACAGGCTTTGAGGTAAGCAATGAAGATATAGGAAAATATGACCGCGTGGACAATAGCCCCTGATGCTCTGTTCGGCGTTCGGAAAGAAAGGCCGAATAGAGGATCAAATAATAACTCAGGAGTCTAATCAGAAAAATGTCTATGTGTATGTGCAGGCTTCACTGCTGGCCGTTGCCGCACGTACTGCGGAGGTCTCTGTGCTGAAGCAGGACCTGGAGCGGTCCGAGGACGAGCTCGGCCTTACCAAGAGGCAGCTCGAGGAGAGCAAGGTAAGCAATACCCTTTTCTATATATTTAAAAATAAGTTTGGGTGTAAAGTAATAGGATCATCATGGATTTGCCAGGGGCCACGATCGAAGTGGCAACCCTGAGGAAGGCACTGTCCGAGGCCGAAGACAAAGCGGCCAAGGAGCGCATTGAGCGGAGAAGCAAGAAGCCCGAGTAGGCGAGGTGCAGCAAGAGCTCGAGGCTCTCGCCAAAAAGCACGATTCCTTGGAGCTTGACTCTAAGACGCGAGAGTCCGAGCTCGCGCAGGCGCTTGAAAGCATCCAGAGTGCCAAGGCTGAAACCCACAAGGCCCTCCAGGAGATTGATGCGGTGAAGAAGATAGCAGCGGGTAAGGCATTCATTATGCAAAGCAAGCATGTGGAGGAAACTTTCCTTTTACTTACCCGAATTCAGATCTCTCCAGGGGCGTTCGCAGATCTTCCCCGCAGTGTACTGGATGCCACAGAGTTTTACCGAGCTCAGGAGGGGAGCTCGACAGAAAAGTTGTTCTGGTCTCAGTATACTGGGACCGAACACCCCGTGCCCTTGAGCGACCAGCTGAAGCAATTGGTCGAGCTTCACAAGGCAGCCGAACAAGCCATGAGGGGCCTTATAGTCCGGATGTGGCCTGGCGAGCCCCTGCCCGGCAGCTACTTCGGTCTGGTGAGGCGGCTGGTGGATGCCTGCCCACGGCTTGAAGTTATAAAGCGGTATGTCTGCATCGAGGGTGCGCGCAGGGCTTTTGCCCGGGCGAAGGTGCACTGGGCGAACCTGGACGCCGTGAAGCTGGTGCAGGAGGGGCTGCCGGAGGGCAAGGAGCATCGCTGCCCCGAAATGTATTATGATACTGTCCTGAAGGGTTCCCGCCTTGTGGCGGGTGAGTGTGCCAAGGATGTAATTTTTGAATGAACATACTCATGTGATCCTGTAATATGAAACGAGTTCATTTGCGCCATGCGATGCTTTTTTAATTTAAAATATTACCTTATGTGCGGCCGTTTATAAAATCTGAGAGTTGGCCAGTCGTCGGCTTCTGCCCCCATGTAACTAGTACTGGGGTGTTCGGGATAAACCTGAGCACTCTTTACCCCAATTTTGGGTCCTTCAAGGGAGGTGTTCAGCGCAACGAACCAGGCAATCCGACTATAAGGCTTTATCACTCTCACTTAGCCACAGAAGTCTACAATTTTAAATTTTGGCGAAGCCCCTAGTATTCGGAAGGCCGAATTTGGGGCGCTATACACGCCTAAGACGGACAAGGCTGACTCCTTGCCCGAAGCGGAAAAAGTCTTTAAGGACTTGAGACCTCTCGAACAGCGACCAGTCTCTCGCCTTATCATGACAGTCAGTTTTCGGCTTTCTCTACTGAGGTGTTCGTCCGGAAGAACCGGGACACAATCACAGTAGTTCTCCCACCGCTACCTTAGCCGATATAGCGGAACGTAAGGTACCAAAGCATGGGAGCCGGGCAAACCCAACTATTGACCCAAGACATGATTCGGAGCTGATGCATATAATGCTATAAGTTCAGGGTGCCGCACTGTCGAAAGTGTTTGGACTTCTCGCGCCGTATTATGGGGTAAACAAAAGCCCCTGGCATACTGACCGTACCCAAATGTAAGGGTACGGATTGTCGTAGATGAACATATAAGAAAAAGGGATGAATAATGCAGTAATAGACTAATGTTATGCATTGTTATTTAAATAATACGTCGAAGCGTGTTGGTACAAGTGGTGCAATAAGCAAACAGTAGGAATATTTGACATGGCCTATCCAAGGGCAAGCTGCGTATAGATAGTAGAAAGCGGGTATATCGATTATTATTAGAGACCACCTGAGGGTTCCCGTGTACATCTTAGCTTCTTGCCCCCTTAGTTTTTCCTTCCTGTAGTATGTCCGGCCATCGTACTGCCGGACAGGGCTTCCAGAGAGTTAGGTCCTGAAAGAGAGAAAAAATGATAAAGGTATACAGCCCCTAGGGCGGTTAAGCCGCATTGCGGGACGTGCCTTGATCGTGCCCCCGCCTATGTCCATGGTATTTTCAGTGCGTAGTTATGTACGCGCGACACGGATTTTGTTGCTTGACTGGGACTGGGACGGGGGCCGAATTGCTAGGTGAGCTCTGAACGTGCCAGATGATCCTGTTGCAGTTTACTCCGGACTCACTTGAAGGTGTCCGAGGGCTGTATCGCCGAATTAGTGGTTTGCCTTAAAAGGCTGCTTTGTGCTTCTGCTGCGAGGGCCGCAGTGTGCTCTTCTGTGCGAAGCAAGCGTTCTGTGTTTCCATTCTCTGTTATGACCCCCTAGGTCCTGGCATCTTGAGCTTGAGGTATGCGTAATGCGGTACTGCATTGAATTTTGCAAATGCAGTTCGTCCGAGCAGTGCGTGATAGCCACTTCGAAACGGGATGATGTCGAAGATTAATTCCTCGCTTTGGAAGTTGTCCGGTGATCCGAAGACCACTTCTAGTGTGATTGAGCCCGTGCAATGGGCCTCTACACCTGGGATGACACCCTTAAAGGTGGTTTTGGTGGGTTTGATCCTCGAGGGATCGATACCCATTTTTCGCACTGTATCCTGATAGAGAAGGTTCAGGCTGTTGCCGCCATCCATAAGGACTCGAGTGAGGTGAAATCCGCCAATGATGGGGTCTAGGACCAGTGCGCCGGATCCGCCATGACAGATACTAGTGGGGTGGTCCCTGTGATCGAAGGTGATCGGGCAAGCGGACCATGGGTTGAACTTTGGGGCGATGGGCTCCATCGCATAGACTTCCCTTAGTGCACGCTTCCGTTCCCTTTTTGGAATGTGGGTTGAGTATATCATGTTCACCGTCTTCACTTGTGGGGGGGAACCCCTTTTGTCCTCCTGTGTTCGGAGGCCGGGGCTCCTCCTTGTCATCACTATGCAGCCCCTTGTCCTTGTTTTCGGCATTTAACTTGCCGACCTGCTTGAACACCCAGCATTCTCTGTTGGTGTGGTTGGCTGGCTTGTCGGGGGTGCCGTGGGTTTGACACGAGCGATACAGTATGCGATCCAAACTGGACGGAGCCGGAGTACTTCTTTTGAATGGCTTTTTCCACTGATCGGATCTAGAGCCTTTGAATCCGGCATTGACTGTCGTATCCTTTGTGTTATTGCCATTATTGCGGCACTTTGGTCTGTTACGACGTGGTCTGCCGTTGGCATCTTTGGTATCCGAAGTGTCTGGATTCCTTGATGTGTTGTTGCTGTGAGCCAGCCAGCTATCCTCGCCCGCGCAAAAGCGGGTCATGAGTGTCGTGAGGGCTGCCATAGACTTCGGCTTCTCCTGGCCGAGGTGCCGGGAGAGCCACTCGTCACGGATTTTATGCTTGAATGCCGCTAGGGCCTCTGCATCCGGACATTCGACAATTTGGTTTTTCTTAGTTAGGAACTGTAAGTGCATCTAGTGCCACCCCTATTTGGTTTTGGAGTATTGACGACAAACCTAGTTGAGGGACTAATGTGTTTGTGAGAATTGCAGGATAACACAGGTAGAAGTCCCTCATTGATTCGGTTTTCCTACCAGAGATGACCCCTAAAAATGTAAGAAGACATTGAAGTCAAAGGTGGTATGTGAAGACATTCACATTGAAGGCTATGACAAGAGAAGACATCGCATGAAGACTATGGAGCGCGAAGACTTGGTTCTTTCGTCGTTCTTTTTCTTCTTTGTTGAGTCATAGGAACCACCGTACTGTTAAGTGGGGTCCAAGAGAACCAGTCAGAATGGCTGAAGTGATGCTTAACCAGAATCCTATGTCTTTGAGTGAAGACTATGAGAGCAAATCTTGTCCAGAGTTGGATAAGTCAGCTTTGCTTGTAGCCCAAGTAAAGTTGCCGTGTGTGTTTGAAATCTGACCGTTGGAACACGTGTCAGTTCCTTAGTGACCAAGGGTCATTTCGTACAAATCAGGCCGGGTTGCCAAGGGGCTATAAATAGCCCACCCCCAACAACCATAAACGGTTGGCTTCTCAAAGTTAGAATACGGCTTTTGTCGTTTGAGAGCAACCCACCTCGAAGCCTTTGAGAGAGAATTCCTTGCGAGGATAAAGCCCTAAACATCCAGAGCCAAAGAGTGTTAGGCATCACTTAAGTCTTCCTGTCTGTGTGATCTGAAGACTTATTACACTTGAGGACTGTGAATCCTCCAGCCGGTTAGGCGTCGCGTTCTGAGCATCCAAGAGTCATTGTGGATCGCTGGTGAACGAAGTCTGTGAAGGTTTGGAAGTCTACCTTGAAGACTTACCAGAGTGATTGGGCGAGGACTGGGTGTCCTTAGCTCAAGGGGAATAAGGTGAAGACAAGGTCTTCTGAGTTGAATCTTAGCCTCCCTAACCAGACGTACAGTTGTCACAGCAACTGGAACTGGTCCAACAAATCATTGTCTTCAACGAGTCACTGGTTTCATCCTTCCCTTCCCTTTACTTACTATTGGATCTTGTGAAGTCATTGTATGATTGCATTATCTTTTGTCTTCACTGAGTGATTGCTTGTTCTGATTGGCTTCACAATATCTTCCTACCTGATCTTTACTGCCTAGCTGCTATTACTCATTGTGCTTTCACTTCATTGAATACTTGACTATGGTTTGCCTAGTGTAATCTACCTTCCACTGCATGGTAATAGGTTTATTTCTATTGTTTGTCTTCGAAACTTCCATGTTTTGAAGACTTTCATAAAAATCGCCTATTCACCCCCCCTAGTCGATCACTAGCACTTTCAGTTGGTATCAGAGCAAGGTACTCCCTTGTTCTGTGTGATTCGGTTTAACCACCTGGAGTTTTAGCTATGTCGACTGCAGGGATAATTAAAGTCTCCGTTGCATGCCCCGTCTTTGATGGAACTGAATATCCCTACTGGAAGAATAAGATGCGTATGCATCTTGAAGCCATTGATGTCGACCTATGGTATGTCGTCAAGAATGGCGTTCCCAAGGCTGGTGAAGGTGTCACCGCTGCTGATGTCAAGAAGTTCGTTCAACTGGACTCCACTGCCAAGAACATCATCTGTGGTCATCTGACCAAAGGACAGTATGGCCGCGTGAGTGCTTTGGAAACATATAAGCTAGTCTGGGACTGGCTCTCCAAGGTCAATGAAGGCATCTCAACCCAGAGAGATCAGAGAATCAGTGTCCTTCGCAACCTCTTCAACCACTTCAAGAGAAATGACAATGAGAATGTCCAGCTCACGTTTGATCGACTTACTGACATCACAAATGGGCTTCAAGCTCTCGGCGCCACTGAGATCACCAAGCATGAAGTCGTCAGGACACTCCTGAGATCACTTAACAGCTCATTTGACACCCTAGCCCTGATGATTCAAGAACGTCCTAATTTCAAGACACTCGATCCGTGTGACATACTTGAGAGGCTCAACACACACGAGTTTCAGCTTTATGAGAAAAGAGACATCTACGGTCCCAACTATGGGCGAACTCGTGCCTTGAAGGCAAAAGCTGTCTCCTCATCTGAAGAAGAATCTAACAGCAGTTCTGATGATCCTGAAGACATTGGAAAGGAGCTTGCTATGCTTGTGAAGAAGTTCCAAAAATTCACCAAGAAGAAAGGCTTCAGAAAGTCTTCATGATCAAGCTCAAGGAATGATGAAGCTTCTGCTCATGACTACAAGAAGAGAACATGCCACAAGTGCAAGAAACTTGGCCACTACATCTCTGAGTGTCCGCAGTGGGACAATGAGAACAAGAAGAAGAAGAAGAGCAAGGAGTATGACTCTGACGACAAGAAGAAGAAGAAGAAGAAATACTCAAAGTCTTCTTCCAAGTCTTCCTCAAAGTCTTCATCACACAGGAAGAGCTCATCTGGCAAGGCACGTGCGTTTGTTGGCAAGGAAATGGATTCAAAGGAGGAGTCCGCTTCTGAGGAGGCGGAGGTGGAGTCTGAGGAGGAGTCCGATTCTGGCGTTGCGAGTCTGGCTACATCATACGTTGCCAAGTCCATCTTCAACACTGAAGACAATGACTTCATCACCGACACCGATGCAAATGACAAGGACTACTCCGCTCCTACCTACTGCTTCATGGCATGCGGTGCCAAGGTAAACACACGCACTACTCACTATCAAACATCTAGTGAAGATGACTCTGATTGTGGTTCCAAACCCAGCTACAAAACACTTGCTAAAATTGCAACTGAACAACAGAAAGTTATGGAACATATTCAAAAACTGTTAGACAAAAGCGATGATCTGTTAGATGCTGAAATGACTCGATCTCAGTCCTTAATTGAAGACATAAAAAATCTTCACGTTAAGTATGAGGAACTTGAAAGTCGTCATCAAACGCTCTCAACAACTCATGAAAAGCTTTCCTATGATTATCTTCAAAGGAAGCAAGATCTTGAGAAATTGAGAGCGGCCCATGAAGATCTTCAAAAGGAAAATGAGTCACTTCGTGCCGAACAGATCAGTTCCGCTCAGGAAGGATTTGAACCACCATGTCTTAAATGCATCGAGTGTGACAACGCTACTTCTGTTGCTGAGTGTTCTACTGTTGCTACTGTTGCAATATCTTCAACTGTTGATGTGGTAACTAACCCCTCTGCTGAGGATACCACTGCTATTGCTGATGAGAATGCTAGGTTGAAGACATTGCTTGAAACAGGGATGTACAAAAGTCTCAAAGGGCATCAGACACTATGTGATGTCCTCAAAAGGCAGATCCTGAACCGAAACCCTAGGAAAGAGGGTGTTGGGTTCGAAAGGAAAATGAATGCTGATGGCTCTTACTGGAAACCTGAGCAGTACCCCAAAACCACATGGGTTGCTGCAAAGGAACCTTCAGCGGATCCATCCACCCTATCTGGCTTCACTTGTGCTAATCCCATTGTTATTGATGAATCCTTTGATGCAAACTATAAACTGTTTAAGAATCAGAATGGTGAAGTGTTTGCCAGGTATATTGGTAGTAACTGCAGGAATGGGCCGCCTATGAAGAAAGTCTGGGTGCCGAAAAGGTGTTTGGAGAATCTTCGTGTGAATGTTGTCATGACACCACAAGTGAAGAAGACAAACCCCAGACCACATGCTTCATATGGTCCAAAGGCTTCATACAGACAGAGGACTCACCTGAGTCGCACTAACGCAAATGTTTTCCAGGGAAACCTTACTCAGGCCTATGAATATGAGAGTGTTTCATCAAACCGCCATGTTCATAAGACCAAAAACTATTCTGCTTATCCTTATGAGTACTATTGTCCACCTGCAAGACTTTTTGCTAGGGCTCCAAAGCCAAAGTTCTCAGATGCTGCACTTAGACTCATTGCTTCGAAGCCACCCTTTAAGATGTGGGTGGCTAAGAAAGCTTAACTCTCTTTTGCAGGGAAAGGTCTCCAGCCGAAAACCAAAATCATCGGAAGCTATTGCTGGGGACCTTAAACATCTTGTAGGGCGCAAGATCAAATGCCCAAATGGTCTTATTATGTACTTTGTTCCTGAGTCGCTTGCTACTTGCCCTATCAGTCCTAATCTCGATCTAAGCTTTCATAATCCACTGGCTCGTCAAATGTTTTTGCTTCACAATTCTCTTCGTGAAGCCTATCCCCCTAATTGCATTGTAGGGTACGACACCAGCTGCTTCAGAATGGATTATTGATAGTGGGTGTACCAATCACATGACTGGCAAGCAAAGCCTTCTTATGGACTCAACCTTACGTCCATCTGACAAAAGTCACATCACATTTGCTGACACTGGTAAAAGCAAGGTATTGGGTCTAGGCAGAGTGGCAATCTCAAAGGATCAACA
Source organism: Triticum dicoccoides (assembly GCF_002162155.2). Classification (NCBI taxonomy): domain Eukaryota; kingdom Viridiplantae; phylum Streptophyta; class Magnoliopsida; order Poales; family Poaceae; genus Triticum; species Triticum dicoccoides. The sequence goes on along the minus strand of NC_041384.1, from coordinate 120,396,283 downwards.
CATGAATAAAGTCATGCTTGTTGAATCCCTTGGTTTCAACTTAATGTCTGTCTCCATGCTTTGCGATTTAAACATGATTGTAATGTTTGGAAAATATCGTTGCCTTGTTCTAATGGAATCTGACAAGTCTCTAGTGTTTGAAGGGTATCGGAAAGATGATTTGTATGTGGTAGATTTCTCAGCAGGACCACAACTTGCCGTATGTCTTCTAGCAAAAGCTTCTGAATGCTGGCTCTGGCATCAGAGGCTAGGGCATGCTGGCATGAGGAACCTCCACACCCTTGCAAGGAAGAAGCATGTCATAGGCATCGAGGGCGCCAAGTTCAAGAAGGATCACTTATGCGGTGCCTGTGAAACAGGAAAGATGACGAGGGCCAAGCATCCCTCGAAAACAATCATGACAACGACTCAACCCTTCGAACTGCTCCACATGGATCTTTCCGGTCCCACTCATTACTCAACTCTTACTACTAATTCTTGTCTCTATGGCTTTGTCATTGTTGATGATTATTTAAGATATACTTGGGTGCATATAATCATATACAAGACTGAAGTGCAGGATGTCTTCAGACGCTTCGCCAATCGAGCCATGAACAACTATGGCGTCAAGATAAAGCACATCAGAAGTGACAATGGCACTGAATTCAAGAACACTGGGCTAGACACTTATCTTGATACTTTGGGCATTACACATGAATTCTCAGCTCCATACACACCTCAGCAGAATGGCGTCGTGGAACGCAAGAATAGAACACTTATTGAGATGGCCCGGACGATGCTTGATGAATACAAGACTCCAAGAAAGTTCTGGCCTGAATCCATTGATACTGCATGCCATATCATCAACCGTGTTTATCTTCACAAGCTTCTCAACAAGACATCCTATGAGCTCCTTACTGGCAAGAAGCCAAATGTCAGTTACTTCAGAGTATTTGGTGCCAGGTGCTGGATCAAGGATCCACATCACACTTCAAAATTTGCACCAAAAACACATGAAGGTTGTATGCTTGGATATGGAAAGGATTTGCACTCCTATAGAGTTTTCAACCTTTTTCACTATAAAGTGGTTGAAACAGTGGATGTGTGGTTCGATGAGACTAACGGCTCACAAAGAGAGCACCTGCCAAACGTGCTAGATGAAGTTCCATCCAGTGAATCAATCAAACTTATGGGAACTGGAGAAATCATACCATCTGAATCTCAGCCTGAAGAGGAACTTATCATCTCCGCACCTGATCAAACAGAAGACAATGCTCAGCCTGAAGACAATCCTTCTAACGATGACAATGATCAGCAAGAGCAAAATCTTCGTCGTGTACATCCTCGTGTTGCAAATGAAGTACAGATTGAGAAAATAATTGATAGCATCAATGCACCAGGTCCACTCACTCATTCAAGGGCAACACAGCTAGCAAATTTCTGTGGGCATTTTGCATTCGTCTCAATATCTGAACCCAAGAAAGTTGAAGAAGCTTTCATGGAACCTGAATGGATTCAAGCTATGCAAGAAGAGCTTCAACAGTTTGAGCTGAATAATGTATGGGAACTGGTTAAGCGTCCTGATCCTCGCAAGCACAATATAATAGGCACCAAATGGATATATCGCAACAAGCAAGATGAGCATGGTCAAGTTGTCAGAAGCAAAGCTCGTCTCGTTGCTCAAGGGTACACTCAAGTTGAAGGGATTGACTTCGATGAAACATTTGCTCCTGTGGCTAGACTTGAAGCCATACGCATACTGCTGGCCTATGCAAATTATCATAACATTCTTCTGTATCAAATGGATGTGAAGAGCGCTTTTCTCAATGGCAAGATTGAAGAAGAAGTGTATGTTGCACAACCGCCTGGCTGTGAAGATCCAAAACATCCTGACATGGTGTACAAGCTCAACAAGGCACTGTATGGCCTCAAACAAGCCCCTCGGGCTTGGTATGACACACTCAAATACTTCCTGAAGAGCAAACGCTTCAAACCTGGTTCCCTCGACCCCACTCTCTTCACGAAGACATATGATGGTGAACTGTTTGTGTGCCAAATATATGTGGATGACATTATCTTCGGCTGCACCAATCAGAAATACACTGACGAGTTTGGATATATGATGCAAGAGCAATATCAGATGTCCATGATGGGTGAGCTGAAGTTCTTCCTTGGTCTTCAAATACGTCAGCAACGCAACGACATCTTCATATCTCAAGAGAAGTACCTCAAAGATTGCCTGAAGAAATTTGGTATGCAAGACTGCAAAGGATTCACGACGCCAATGCCAACCAAACATCATCTGGGTCCCGACGACAATGGTAAAGAGTTCGATCAAAAGGTATACCGCTCCATGATTGGTTCTTTACTTTATCTATGTGCATCTAGGCCAGATATTATGCTTAGTGTTTGCATGTGTGCTCGATTCCAAGCGGCACCAAAGGAATCGCATCACTTAGCTGTGAAGCAAATTCTTCGATATTCTGCTCACACCCCAACATTGGGATTATGGTATCCAAAGGGCTCAGAGTTTGATCTGGTTGGATTCTCGGATGCTGATTATGCTGGTGACAAGGTGGATCGCAAGTCTACATCAGGCACATGTCATTTTTTGGGACGATCACTTGTATGTTGGTCTTCAAAGAAGCAGAACTGTGTATCTCTCTCCATTGCTGAATCTGAATACATTGCTGCTGGATCTTGCTGCACTCAGCTTCTATGGATGAAGCAAACACTCAAAGACTATGGCATTCATCTAAAGTAAGTGCCACTCTACTGCGACAACGAAAGCACCATCAAGATTGCCAACAACCCAGTTCAGCACTCAAAGACAAAGCACATTGAAATTCGTCATCATTTTATCAGAGATCATGTTGTGAAGGAAGATATTTATATTATACACGTCAACACTGAAGAGCAATTGGCAGATATCTTCACCAAGCCCTTGGATGAGAAGAGGTTTTGCAAGTTACGGTGTGAGCTAAATATCTTGGAATCCTCAATTGTCCTGTGATCAGGCACACATCCTAACACTTATGCATATTGATGACTTAGATGTGCAACACACAAAGTAAAGTATATCTTCAATCAATGAAGACTTACATTCTAAGTGTGAATACATTAATGTGGAATTTGACTTCGGAGCGCCACGATAATTGTGCGCTGTGTCTGGGTCTAATACTTCCTATACGGTGGGTGAGGGAGTCCTGGATTAGGGGGTGTTCGGATAGCCGGACTATACCTTCAGCCGGACTCCTGGACTATGAAGATACAAGATTGAAGACTTCGTCCCGTGTCCGGATGGGACTTTCCTTGGCGTGGAAGGCAAGCTTGGAGATGCGGATATTCAAGATCTCCTACCATTGTAACCGACTCTGTGTAACCCTAACCCTATCCGGTGTGTATATAAACCGGAGGGTTGTAGTCCTAGGCAATCAACTCCATATACAACAATCATACCATAGGCTAGCTTCTAGGGTTTAGCCTCCTTGATCTCGTGGTAGATCTACTCTTGTACTACCCATATCATCAATATTAATCAAGCAGGACGTAGGGTTTTACCTCCATCAAGAGGGCCCGAACCTGGGTAAAACATCGTGTTCCCTGCCTCCTGTTACCATCCGGCCTAGACGCACAGTTCGGGACCCCCTACCCGAGATCCGCCGGTTTTGACACCGACATTGGTGCTTTCATTGAGAGTTCCTCTGTGTCGTCGCCTTTAGGCCCGATGGCTCCTTTGATCTTCAACAACGATGCGGTCCAGGGCGAGACTTTTCTCCCCGGACAGATCTTCGTCTTCGGTGGCTTCGCTCTGCGGGCCAATTCGCTCGGCCACCTGGAGCAGATCGAAAGCCACGCCCCTGGCCATCAAGTCAGGTTTGGAAGCTTAAACTACACGGCTGACATCCGCGGAGACTTGATCTTCGACGGATTCGAGCCACGGCCAAGCGCGCCGCACTATCTCGAGGGGCATGATCTAGCTCTGCCTCCGGACAGTGTCCTGGAGGCCGCACACGCATCGGTTCCGACCCCTAACTCGGAGCCTATTGCGCCAATCGAGGATGAACGGCTGGACATTACCTCGGGGGCTTCGATCTCAAAGGCGATCGAGTCGAACGCTAGCCCCGCACTCTGCATGATTCGTGACTCCGAGGATCCGGACTCCTCCCCGGACTCCGAACCTCCCGCGCCCCTGCCAATCGAATCCGATTGGGCGCCGATAATGGAGTTCACCGCCGGAGACATCTTTCAGCACTCGCCTTGTGGCGATATCCTGAACTCTCTCAAGTCTCTCTCCTTATCAGGAGAGCCCTGGCTGAACTACGGTTAGCGAGGATGGGATACGGACGATGAAGAAATTCAAAGCCCACCCACCACCCACTTGGTAGCCACTGTCGACAATTTAAACGACGTGCTCAACTTCGGCTCCGGAGACATCGACAGCATGGATGATGATGCAGGAGATACCAACGAACCAACGCCCATAGGGCATTGGACAGCCACCTCATCTCATGATGTGTACATGGTGGATACCCCTAAAGGAAGCGACAAAGAGGAAAAAGGGGATGGGACGGGAGATCGACCCCCCGAAAAACAATCAAAGCGTCGGTGTAAATGCCGACCCAAGCCCCGCCTCGACAAAAACCCAGCCATAGAGCAGGATGAGCCGGTAGACGACGAGCAGGCCTTAGAGCAACCGTCCGAACAGGGTAACACGGATAGAGAAACCGAACATCCCGCCTCCGACGAAAACGACATTCTGGACGACCTCACGCCGGATAAACCTATGAAGCAGAAGAATCTCCACGAGAGGCTCGTTGCAACTGCACGCAGCCTAAAAAAGCAGAAGAGGAAGCTAAAAACAGCGGAAGATGCACTCCGGATTAGATGGAGCAAAGTAATCAATACCATAGATAAATACGGCGACAGTCGCCGCACTAAAAGCTATCCGAAAAGAAAGCTACTGCCTGAATTCGATGAAGAGGCCCAAGAGCCCTCGCATTCAAAAAATGAGAAAGCCACACGGTCGGATAGACGACCCCATAAAGCGGCAAGCGGCGCCGCACCTAAATCGGCATGCAACCCAATTAAGGATTCGCATCATGGCCCAGTCAGGTCCATTTATGGGCCAAGAAAGCAAGCTCTCGTAAGCAACGCTATGAAGCCATCATCAGAATCCGGCACACCCAAATACAGGGGCGCCGCACACCCGCTATGTTTCACCGATGAGGTCCTGGACTATGAATTTCCAGAGGGATTCAAACCCGTAAACATAGAGGCATATGATGGGACAACAGACCCTGGAGTTTGGATCGAGGATTATATCCTCCACATACACATGGCTAGAGGAGATGATCTCCACGCCATAAAATATTTACCCCTTAAGCTTAAAGGGCCAGCCCGGCATTGGCTTAAAAGCCTTCCCGAAAACACAATTGGAAGCTGGGAAGAGCTCGAGGATGCTTTCCGAGAAAACTTTCAAGGGACCTATGTCCGCCCTCCGGATGCAGACGATCTTAGTCACATAACTCAACAACCCGGAGAATTAGCTCGGCAGTTCTGGAATAGATTCCTCACTAAAAAGAATCAGATAGTCGACTGTCCGGACGCCGAAGCCTTAGCAGCTTTCAGGCATAACGTCCGAGACGAATGGCTCGCCAGACACCTCGGCCAAGAAAAGTCAAGAACAATGGCCGCACTAACAAGCCTCATGACCCGCTTTTGTGCAGGGGAGGACAGCTGGTTGGCAAGGTGCAGCCCCAGCGATCGAAGTACATCTGAAACTAGGGATGGAAACGGAAAACTGCGATGCAACAAGGACCGTCGCCAGACTAAGGACAAAAGTCCGAAGAGCACGGCAGTCAATGCCGGATTCCAAGGCTCACGACAAAATCAGGCAAAATCGCCCCCACAGGATAACAGGGACGATCCATCCAACCTAAATAAAATCCTGGACAGGATATGTCAGATACACAGTACTCTCGGGAAGACTGCTAACCATACCCACAGAGACTGTTGGGTTTTCAAACAATCCGACAGACTCAATGCCGAACACAAGGGGCTCGACACACCAAGCGAAGACGAGGAAGAACCCCAAAAGTAGAGCACCAGGAAACAAAGGAACTTCCCACAAGAAGTAAAAACAGTGAACTCGCTCCACATAACAAAACGTGCGGCGCCCGTAAAGGTACGCACCACACGGCCCATCCCCAAAGGGTCCTGCCACTGGTTGTCAAAACCGATCATTTTCGATCAGCTAGATTATTCTAGAAATATCAAGAATGTAGGCTGGACTGCCTTGATACTCGATCCAATAATTGGTAGGCTCCAGTTTTCAAATGTCCTTATGGACGGCGGCAGTGGACTAAACCTGATATATCAGGATACAATCCAGCACATGGGGATAAACCCAGCAAGAATACGCCGCAGCAAAACCTCCTTTCAAGGGGTAATACCTGGTCCGGACACCCATTGTATGGGTTTTCTCCGGCTCGAAGTCATATTCGGCTATTCCGATAACTTCCGCCGTGAAAAGCTGACCTTCCATATTGTGCCGTTCTCAAGTCGCTATCAAGCACTACTGGGACGCGAAGCTTTTGCTCGCTTTAACGCAATACCGCATTATGCATCTCTTACGCTTAAGATGCCCGGTCAACGAGGCATCATCTCTTTGAAGGGGAAGCACTAAAGCGTGCCTCCCCAAGCGGAGGACTGGGCGGCCGCTTTGACAGCCCCACAGCAAAATGGCCTCACCGGCCAAAAAACTTCGAAATAGGTCATTCAAGACCACGAACGCGGTTAGACGAGTTCGGTGCAAAATCATCATTGATGTAGGCCTAGAAGCCATATACCCCCGCAGTAGGGGCTCCACGCATAAGAGACAATAAAGCTCAATCCTATATATTTCACTTTATACTTTGTTTATTTTAAACTTTTTTGGCACGACCTGTTTTCAACTCAGTTCCTCTCTTTTACAAATGAACGCTGTGCGGCGCCCGTCCAGGATATGGCACAACGGAGACACAGGCGCAGACGTGCAGTAGGGACCCGTCCTAAAGGATTCTTTTTAGATTAAGACCCTGCGTAAACCTTTTTTATTGTCTCTCGTTGCTACACATCCCCTGGTTTTTTCTTTCTGATATAACCAAGGAGGAGGCTGGCGTCTTGGCATGTGGCCACGTCAGAATTTCTGCACGTACCTGGACACTAGGGGCTTTTTTTTAATAAAGAGTGTTGTTTCGCCTGCACTCATAAAAACCGAACACCTTAGGGAGTGTTCGGCGTCGCGAGTTTTGGCATTATATGCATCAGCTCCGAATCATGTCTTTGGTCAAATGTTGGGTTGCCCGGCTCCTGAGTTCGTCTACCTTACGTTCCGCTCTATCAACTAAGGTAGCACCAGGAGAACTACTGCGATTGTGCCCCGGTTCGGCCGGGCGAGCACCTCAGTAGAGAAAGCCAAAAACTGACTGTCATGATGTAGCGTGAGACTGGTCAGCCACTTGATGACCTATCGGAATCTATCGGATTCCTCCGCTTTAACGAAGGGCCACTTCCCGGTCAGGCACATGCGCGCCCCGAACTCGGACGAGCGCAGTTGCCACCAAGGAGCTACCTAAAGAGTCTCATTGTCAAACTCCTATGACTAAGTGAAAGTGTTAAAGCATTATAGTCCGGTTGCCTGGCCCGCTGCGCTATCACCTCCTTTGTAGGACCAAGACGTTGGGTTAAGTGTGAAAATGCGTCTTCTTCGAGCACCCCCGCACTATGTGCGTGGGGGCTGAAGCCAACGACTGCCATCTTTCAGATTCTATATATATATATATATCTTAAAACGGCCGCACAGGAGGTGTTCCCAATACTTGCAGGCACAAGTATAAAAAAGGCCACTACAGTTTATCAAAATATTACTTCATAATTACATATGCTATCATAACATAGCATCTTTCGGGCACTACGTCTCTATTACACGAGCGCCTTCAAGAACTTCCTGAAAATAGTGCTCGGAGGGTACTCGGCTTTTGTCCGAATCTCGGGACGCAACAACGGTGGTCTCCATCTCTGCCCAGTATGTCTTAACACGGGCAAGAGCCATCCTAGCGCCCTCTATGCATGTTGACCTCTTCATTGCATTTATACGCGGCACCGCGTCAAGGAATTGCTGCACCAAGCTGAAATAACTCTTCGGCTCTGATCTCCCCGGCCACAGGTGACTCATGACGTACTTCATGGCGAGTCCAGACAACCTATTCAGTTCAGCCCATTGAGCCAAACGATTATCCACTGCCAGTGGATGCTCTGGATTGTGAAACTGCGACCAGAAAAGCTTTTCCACTTCGCGATCTTTCTGATCTCGAAAGTGTTCGATCGCATCAGCAGCACTCGCAGCCAAGTCCAGATAGGTATCCTCCACACTCCACATCCGGTCCAACGGAGCAAACTTTGGATACAAAATTTCCTTCGCAGCATAAAGGGCTTTCCAGCCGCAATCTGTTTGGCCTGACGCAGCTCCTCCTTCGTAGCTCTCATCGCAGAGCGCGCGTCCTTGGCATTGGCAACGGCCTTCTCTAAGTCCGTCTGTTTCGCCTGGTCTTCTTTTTCAAGAAATCTGCAATGGTCTGTAGCGCTTTTTAACTTTTCGGCCATCTCGGCCATCTCTTCCTTATTTCGGCAATGAGCAGCCTGTTCGGCTCTCAGCTCTTCAAGGGCTTTCCGGGTGGCCGCGTCACTTTCGCTGGCTTGTTCTTTAGCTCGGGCAAGTTCTGCCCTAAGACTCTCCACGGCGGCCGCACCATCTGCGTCAAGCACACACGTCGTAAGACACAGGCATAAAACTGTTCTTACCTGATGCCGCCCGAGGAATTACATACCTTGAGCCTCATCAAGCCGCTTATTGACAAGCGTAATATCGGCATCTGCCACGTCCAGTTGCCGTTTTAGTTCGGCAAAATCATCAGTAGACCTACATTCAAAGGCGACATCTTAGACCTGGGATTATGATCCTCCGCGTGTCGTCATTTCTTGACGACGCGCAGAGTCTCAGGGGCTACTATCTACACAGGGCGCATCTTATTCATGCGCAACTCACAAAAGTATACATTATCTAATGTACCTCGAAACCCGTCAGTAAACTTTTGACAGCCTCATACAATCCGCTCTCTGCGGATGAAATCCTTTCAATCACCGTGCCCATCAATGCGCGGTGCTCCTCTGAGATAGAAGCTCGCCCCAGCAGAATCTTTAGCTCCTCCGCCCGAGCACCAGACGGTGTCGGGCTCATCCCATGACCTCTTTCGAAGGCCGGACACGGAGAACCTCGGGGGGCCGCATAGCTACCTTCCGCCCCCGCCGGATTTGGAGAAACCCTCCGTGACGACACCTCAGGGCCGCCCACCTCGCTAGGCGGCACGGCAGGGGGAGGCGTCCCGCTCTCCATCATCTCCGGAAGGAGATCCCCCGAAGACGAGCTCTGCTAAGAAGGGCTGAGGTCCGAGCTGCAAGATAAAGGTTTGGTTAATCTTCTCAGATATAAATCAAGGACTTCCCTCATCCCTCAAAAGGAAAATCTTTTCTCCACTTACGGCTCGCTGGAGGGCTGATCCCCTTGAGGGCGTAGTCCGGCCGAGGAACTCCCCGGCGTCGGACCCTCTGACGAGGATTTTCTCCCCCGTTTCGAGACCATGGTTTCCGGGTCGTCAGAGGCGGCTCTCTTCTTCCCCTTAGGAGAGGAATTGTCGGTTCCTCCCTTCGGAGCAGCCTCCTTCGAGGAGGCCATAGCTTCCTTGTCCTCCCCCTCCAAAGGCATTATCTCCAGCATCCTGACCAGCACGGGATCCGGCCTGGTTTCAGGAAGGGGAGCCGGACACCTGATCAGCTTTGCCTTCGCTATCCACTCCTGTTTTAAAAGGACAACTCTTTTAGGGGCAAGTTTATGACAATTATACGGATAGAAGGTCCGGGCACAAGGTTGCTTACTTGAGTATCCGGGCAATTGCAGCTTAGGCCTACGTCCTCGGTTAAATCCGGACACATCTCTTGTGATCCGAAGAACAGTCTATACATCTCCGCGGGCGTTGCGCCCATAAAGTTCTGGAGAGCTCGCGGTCCCTCTGGATTAAACTCCCACAGGCGAAGGGGGCGACGTTTGTCGGGCAATATTCGGCGAATCAGCATAACCTGCGTCACCTTGACCAAGCTGAGGTCTCCTTCCAAGAGATCCTTAATTCGGCCCTGTAAACAGGGGCACGTCTTTGGGCAAACCCCAATCTAATCCTCTATTAACCCATGACGCTAGCCATGGTGGGGGACCCGAGCGAAAGGCAGGAAGCGCCACCCACTTGGCGCTCCGGGGAGCGGTGATATAAAACCACTCTCGTTGCCACAAGCCCAGCTCCTCTTGAAAAGAGCCCTCGGGCCATGGAGCATTAGCATTTCTGCTTATAACAGCGCCTCCGCACTCTGCGTGCCGTCCCTTGATCATCTTTGGCTCCACTTTGAAAGTCTTGAGCCATAATCCGAAGTGAGGGGTAACACGGAGGAACGCTTCGCATACAACGATAAACGAGGAGATAAGGAGGATGGACTCCGGAGCTAAGTCGTGGAATTCCAGCCCGTAATAAAACAGCAGTCCCCTCACAAAGGGATCCATCGGGAAGCCTAACCCCCGAAGGAAGTGAGACACGAACACCACGCTCTCGCCGGGCTGGGGACTAGGGATAGCCTGCCTTTGAGCAGGCAACCTGTGCGGAATTTCGGCGGTTAACAACTTAGCCTCTCTCAACTTTAGCACGTCCTCCTCCGTGACGGAGGAGGGCATCCATCGGCCTTGAAGGTCGGAACCGGACATTGTCGAAGGTCTGAGGCGCCCGGAATCTGGAGCCTAGGGTGTTGGAACTCGAGGCGACGGGCGAACTTGTTTTGAGATTGGAGAAAAGGAGTAAGGCCCTGGTCTCTTTATAAGAGGTTGAATACCAGGAGTCCTCCCCGTAACCGTTTGGGACTCGCCTTTAATCGAGAAAACATGCTAACGGGCACGATTGGGTTACCCACGTCCGTATTGATGAGAATCCCGTAAAAGGGGGGCACACGATCTCTGCTTTGACAAGACGTGCCAAGGAAACCGCCTCGCAAAACATGCTGAGGTGGAAAAGGGAAAACGATTCGAGTGAAGGACTTGGCTGTAGTGTGATGACGCACTGCGGAATACGTCGGTAGATTTGATTTGTGTTAATATTATTCTCTCTATGGCAATATGTGGAAACTTATTTTGCAGAGCCGGACACTACTCTTGGTGTTTACAATCTTCTATGAAGGACTTGGAGGAGGAACCCGCCTTGCAATGCCGAAGACAATTTGCGCGCCGGACTCGTCGTCATTGAAGCCTGGTTCAGGGGCTACTGAGGGAGTCCTAGATTAGGGGGTGTTCGGATAGCCGGACTATACCTTCAGCCGGACTCCTGGACTATGAAGATACAAGATTGAAGACTTCGTCCCGTTTACGGATGGGACTTTCCTTGGCGTGGAAGGCAAGCTTGGCGATGCGGATATTCAAGATCTCCTACCATTGTAACCGACTCTGTGTAACCCTAACCCTATCCGGTGTCTATATAAACCGGAGGGTTGTAGTCCGTAGGCAATCAACTCCATATACAACAATCATACCGTAGGCTAGCTTCTAGGGTTTAGCCTCCTTGATCTCGTGGTAGATCTACTCTTGTACTACCCATATCATCAATATTAATCAAGCAGGACATAGGGTTATACCTCCATCAAGAGGGCCCGAACTTGGGTAAAACATCGTGTTCCCTGCCTCCTGTTACCATCCGGCCTAGACGCACAGTTCGGGACCCCCTACCCGAGATCCGCCGGTTTTGACACCGACAGTGGGTAACGCCACCACCAAATTCTTCTGTTTGAAGTGTTTCACTCATGGCGTTACATTTGGTATGTCTTCACATTTGGTTTGGTTTCAGTCTCAACTTATCTTCATGATTATCTTGACTATGTTGATTTGATTGTC
>NC_041384.1:120349399-120384076 GCF_002162155.2 Triticum dicoccoides | reverse complement strand
TATACTAGTGTTCTGTCTTCTACGGCATTCACTTATAGCTATGTCTTCTTGTTGAATCTTTTAAACTAAGTGAATGTGATCGGACCCTAAACTCTCTATGCTTTCTATCTCAAACTCTATCTCTCCAAATCATATGCATTCTATTGAAACTGTCGAATATCTTCTCTGCGCCCCTGTCAGCAGAAGATACAGAGACAAACATTAAGTCTGTTTTCAATGCTAAATCCTTTCACCTGAAACCCGGAGAAGTTGGAGCGACCACCCGACAATCCAGGCATGCGTGGGAACGTGGAACAACCTCCGATATGTTGCATGATAGCCACGTGCCCTTCAGATGTGAATCGCCAGGGGCACCTGTGTAATAACATTGTGTCGTCCCTGTCCCTATAAATACATGCCTCACCACAGTCATTATCCTTTCTTGCACTCTCGCACAAACCCTAGCGCCACCGCTAGCCCTCGATGACGCTGGCGACTAAGCGCTTAGCTGTCGCGACCTCACCGACGTCGTCTTCACGCCGGCCATGGACATCGTCTTCTCCGCCGTCGCCGTAGGTGTCCTCCGTCACCAAGTTAGGGCACGGACGATCGAACTGCTCGGCCTCCTCTCCCACTCCGTCTAGCAGTTCTTCGTGTGGTAAATAAAACTTCCTTTGTACGGCCCCTTTGATCCTATAGACTCATCACTTTCTACCACAAGCAGTTTCTGTTCACACAAGTTGGATCTATTTCATACTGCATCTCATAATATGCCTAGTATGTTCAATTATGCTTCACAAAGTAGTTAGATTCCTCACTTGTACTTATTCGTGGATTCATACAAATCTGGAACCAACTCTCTATCTATGAGTGAATGTCTTCGCACTATGAGGTCAATGTCCTCTAAACTAATTTATCTTCAAAATCTTCTGAGAATGCATATGACCTCTTCCCCTTCCCTCGCACCTTAATGCTGTCACAGGTACATGTCCGTGGGAGAATCCCTTGGTTCTCATAGTCTGCATTCATTTGCAGAATTCTTACAGCATCATATAAATTCTCCCGAAGCCAGTTCCTGTTTGATCAGCAAGCGGAAGCCTTTGAAACCTTTGAACGTGTTGAAGCCATTCAGTTTGAAGTTCATGGCTACAGAGAAATCAGCAAGGAAGGGTGGCAGACAGCGTCGAGGGGGGACATCAAGAGACCTGCCTGATGACCTCTCAGAGCTGTACAAGACAGGTCCAAAAGAGGATTACAATCAGCGCAAGACACGAATCCAATGGATTCGAAGATACTGGGCTGAGCAATGGTTCAAGTACAGGTTTCTGACCCAGGAATATGCTGAGAAGAATGCCATCAAGCGACCATGGGGAGACATCCTATATAGAAATCTTCAACCCAAGTCCAGAGATGAAGCCATTGAACAAGGCTTCTATCCCTGCATGGTCCGTGGACCACAGCCTGCAGATGCAGACCCGTCGTCATTGCTATGGTGTCGTGACGACAATCTGTTCAAGCGCAACTTCCAGTTTGCCAAGAATTCGGCTAAGCAAAACAAGAAGTCATTGGGACTAGACTTCAACCCTGGTCCTTATGCTCCCCGTGCCGATGGCACCCGCGAAGCTGAACCCAATCTTGTTGGGCCCTTCTACAACCTGGAAGGTCTCATCACTCATATCATGGTACAAGGGACAGCCGTCGATGAGCCTGAAGATGACGCTGAATCTGATGAAGCGCCTGCACCACCGAAGCCAAAGAAACTAAAGAAGCCTAAAGCTTCAAAGCCTGCTCCTGCACCAAAGGTCTTACAGGCGAAACCTCTGGCCACTGCACCTCCTGAACACAGTGTGCAGTCTGAAGATTTGTCACGCATCTCCAAGCCCTCGAGAGTAAAGATGCCCTTGCAACCCACCAGCCAAGAACTGACTGCTGCTGCTATTCTGCGCAATGACGCCATTGATCTGTCCAGCAATGAAGATCTTGCAGATGACGCTCTTGAGCAACTGATCAAGAGCAAGGAAGAAGCAGAGATCTTCAATGATTTGCCTCTCTTTGATGTGGCAATCATCCATGACTTCATTGATGAGTGGTTTGACACGCCCAACCTCAGCTTTGAAGATCTGCAACTTCCAATTGGCCTCAGTGTCGCCTTCACTGGCGCCATTGCTTCTGAGCTAGCTCTAGCTCAGCGCATCGTTGAACTGAAGCAAAAGATTGACTATGAGAAAGCTCAGTTCAAGAAGCACATGGCCAAGCTCAGTGTGCAAGATGTCAAAAACTTCAAGATCATGTTGCACGAGCTCAAAGAAGCCTTTCTCAAGAAGCGTGACGAAGCTAAAGGTTCTCGTGAGCGCATGAAGAGCCTGGCTGACAAGTGTGTGCAAGCCTACAATGAGGCTGAGAAGCGCAAGGCTCTTGGTCGTCCTGGCATCGACCCAAGAATGGCTGCAAAGAAGAAGAAGCCATCAACAGACCAATCCGCACCTTCAAGGCAAGAAGAACCTCGCATAGTCTTCCCAAGCAGCATGACTGGCTCGAAGCCAAAGGTTAGGTCAACCACTTCAGAACTGAAGAAGATGAGGACTGTCGAGGCTGAAGCCAGAAAAAGGAAAAATCCTGAAGCTTCTGATGTCGCTCCCTCTAAGAAGAAGCACAAAACCAAGAAGGATCGGGCTGCTCCCACAGAGCCCTTAGTTGTTGAACCTATCTCAATGGTCCGCCCTGCATCTGAACACCACGAGCGCCAACTGGTTGTTCATGAGCCTGCTTCCACAGAGGCTCATGAAGCTAAAGACATTCCAGCAGTTGATCCCACCGCTGCTGAAGACATTGGTCACCATGACAATGTTGAAGATGATGTAGTTCTTTCTCAGATCGAGCACCAACTGGTATCATCGCCTGTGCTCACGTATAGCGAACTCATCAGCATTGGTCGTCCTCTGACGCTAATTGCTCAGGATGCATCATGGGCTGATCACCCACAACAATAAGACACCCTGAGTACTCCCCAACAACAAGTCACACCACCCATGCAAGACGAAGAAGACGACTTTGAGGCCCAGCCAACTCCATCTCCACAGGCGTCGCCAGCGCTACGTAGGCTTCGCAAAGGACCAAGGCCTCAAGTCCCTCTTTCGAGCGTTCCAGAAGGAGAAGTGCACCACCAATCTGTTGCACCTCAAGTGTTTCCAGATGCCACTCCTACTGTGACTGTCTCTGAATCCGAAGCCAAAATGGCTGAAGATGTTCCGGCTGCATCAGCCGATGAAGAAGAAGCCCCAAGAGTTGCTACACCCCCGTCTCACCAAGATGTTGTTCTCGAGGAGAACGTGACCGACCCTCCAGCTCATCAAGTGGAGGTTGAGAATCTTAAGGCTGCCACCACCAACACAAATGAAGCCAATGACGTAGTCATGGCTGAAGCAAATGTGGAGCCTGCACCAACCAATGTGCCAGAAGCCAATGAAGCCAATGATGCAACTGCTCCTGAAGCCTCTGTTGTGCATCCTAACGCCTCTGTTGATGCCACTGCTCCTGTTCCGCCACCAAGGCCACACACTATCGAGCAAGCATTCAACTATGGCCAACTTATCACTGTCAAATGGCCTTTTCTGACTCCTCCGCCTGCTGCTGGTCCTCAGTTTGACTATCATGTTGAGCATAGGCCTCAGGTTCAGAAGCCAATACCAAGGTTGCCCAGGTTTCCAGGCACTGCATCTGCACCTGGATCGTTCAATATCAATGGCTTCAAGGCACACAACACCTTCTTTGATAGCACCAAGAACCCCTACACCAAGGCAAGAATATCTTTTGATCGGTTCTGGAGCTATCAGCAGCGCAGTTATTACTCATGCATTTTGTACAATCAAGGTCGCATTTTCCCACATATGCGTCTTGACACTGAAGCCATAACTGGTCTGCCTTGTTTGGAAGAAGCTCTGGATTGCTTTAGAGAGTCTGGATTGTTGCCGTTCGTCACTGACAAGGAGCACTAGAACGAAGAATTGCTACTCCAATTCTATGCCACTCTTCATATTCGTGGCTACAACATAGATCCGAAGACTTGGGTCCTTGAGTGGATGACAGGCAATGTTGATCACGAAGCCAAAGCCTTTGATATCATTGAGCTCACTGGTCTTCCCACTCCAGGAGATCTTTATGAACCTGGTTGTCAGCTTCACAGTGTAGCTATGGAGAGCATTTTTCACAAGCCTGAACCAAACATGAGTCAGATGCTTAGCATGATGAAGCCTTTGCCTCCAGATGCTGAATATCCTAAGGCGTTCTTTGTTGAAGACCTTGAGTATCCGCCACGCACTATCTATCACATCATAAGGCGAACTCTCTGGCCCATCAAAGGACATTCCCCACATGCAAAGCTGGAAGGTGCAATGAAGACTTTGGTCTTCCATATTCTTCACGGCAAAAGCTTCAATGCACAAGACTTCTTCATCCGCCAACTTGCTGCATCAGGATCTGATCTCTTTGGCTTGAAGTTTTACGCTCCATGGATTATGCGACTGATCAAACTACACTCAGCTGTCACCTATCAGCCCTCTGCTTGCAATCATCGGATCTTTCTGCCTGACGTCGATATGTCAGTTGAAGCCATCTATCCAGAGCCTGCCAAGGAGCCCCTTAGTCTTCAGAATGCTGATAAGCAAAGCTTCTCTCAATACATTGAAGGCGACCCAGTAGTCACTCGCGTTTATCCTCTGGCTGGTACTACCCGTGCACATCATCGTGCCCTCACTGAAGCCACTGAAAGCACCATTGCACAACGGCCCAAGAAGTGATCCCATGTTCTCAATGACCGAGAGCTTCTGGTTGCCCTTCATCAGAAACAAGATAAGCATCATGACTGGCTGAAGCGCCAAATGCAAAGCCTCTTGGTGGACGTAAACAGGATTCGCAACCTTGCCACCAAGAATGCCTTTGTTGCCCATGAAACCCGTCGGCGTACAGGAAAGGGCTGACGCTTATGTGCTCTGAAGATGATCTTCAAGAGGATGGCTTCTCTGAACGCTTCAAGTTTGACTCAACACCTCCAAGAAGGACTGTGCTGCGACGAAATCCGTCTCTTGAAGACTCTGAGTTCTCCTCCTCTGCTGCAACAGTGAATGCATGTGTCATCGATGATGAAGATGATGCTACTTCATCGCCCCCTACTTCTTCATGCATCAACACTGCACCAACTTCGTCTACACCGCCAAACAACACCGACGACCCTGCTGCTTCACCTACTTCTCATGGGAACGAGTAGATGCTCTATGTCTTCAAACCTTTTTGGTCCTTACTGACAGAAGGGGGAGAAGCATATGAGTTTGATAGTCTTCAAGCGGGTCCATATGGGCGGTGGTTTTATATTTTGCCTAGTGTTTACAACTCTCGCGTTTTGATACATTTGGTTCTTTGAGTTGTAACACTCAAACTCGATGGTTGCCTGCTACTCATTTGCTTTTCTGTGATGTGATGATAAATTCCGCATGTGCGACAATAAATTCCGCACTTAGATCATTTTGCAGACGTCCATTTTTCATTATGCATGCCATTATCTTCACATACTTTTCATGCATGATGAATTGTCATCATAAGTTGAAGAGGATCTCCACAAGTACAACCTACCAAGTGCATTTGCATTCCAAAAGCAAATTACTTATATGCACATCTTCAGGGGGAGCCCTTGCAACTTATGAAGAGAATCCCCTATCCTTTACAATTTCACATATTATATTCCCTGTTGAAAACTTCAACTAGTTTGTCATCAATCACCAAAAAGGGGGAGATTGTAAGTGCATCTAGTGCCACCCCTAGTTGGTTTTGGAGTATTGACGACAAACCTAGTTGAGGGACTAATGTGTTTGTGAGAATTGCAGGATAACACATGTAGAAGTCCCTCATTGATTCGGTTTTCCTACCAGAGATGACCCCTAAAAATGTAAGAAGACATTGAAGTCAAAGGTGGTATGTGAAGACATTCACATTGAGGACTATGACAAGAGAAGACATCGCATGAAGACTATGGAGCGCGAAGACTTAGTTCTTTCGTCGTTCTTTTTCTTCTTTGTTGAGTCATAGGAACCACCGTACTGTTAAGTGGGGTCCAAGAGAACCAGTCAGAATGACTGAAGTGATGCTTAACCAAAATCCTATGTCTTAGAGTGAAGACTATGAGAGCAAATCTTGTCCAGAGTTGGATAAGTCAGCTTTGCTTGTAGCCCAAGTAAAGTTGCCGTGTGTGTTTGAAATCTGACCGTTGGAACACGTGTCAGTTCCTTAGTGACCAAGGGTCATTTCGCACAAATCAGGTCGGGTTGCCAAGGGGCTATAAATAGCCCACCCCCAACAACCATAAACGGTTAGCTGCTCAGAGTTAGAATACGGCTTTTGTCGTTTGAGAGCAACCCACCTCGAAGCCTTTGAGAGAGAATTCCTTGCGAGGATAAAGCCCTAAACACCCAGAGCCAAAGAGTGTTAGGCATCACTTAAGCCTTCATGTCTGTGTGATCTGAAGACTTATTACACTTGAGGATTGTGAATCCTCCAGCCGGTTAGGCGTCGCGTTCTGAGCATCCAAGAGTCATTGTGGATCGCCGGTGAACGAAGTCTGTGAAGGTTTGGAAGTCTACCTTGAAGACTTACCAGAGTGATTGGGCGAGGACTAGGTGTCCTTAGCTCAAGGGGAATAAGGTGAAGACGAGGTCTTCTGAGTTGAATCTCAGCCTCCCTAACCAGACGTATAGTTGTCACAGCAACTGGAACTAGTCCAACAAATCATTGTCTTCAACGAGTCACTGGTTTCATCCTTCCCTTCCCTTTACTTACTGTTGGACCTTGTGAAGTCATTGTATGATTGCATTATCTTTTGTCTTCACTGAGTGACTGCTTGTTCTGATTGGCTTCACAATATCTTCCTACCTGATCTTTACCGCCTAGCTGCTATTAGTCATTGTGCTTTCACTTCATTGAATACTTGACTATGGTTTGCCTAGTGTAGTCTACCTTCTGCTGCATGGTAATAGGTTTATTTCCATCGTTTGTCTTTGAAACTTCCATGTTTTGAAGACTTTCATAAAAATCGCCTATTCACCCCCCCCCCCTCTAGTCGATCACTAGCACTTTCAGGAACCGCGTCTAGAATTGCCTGGCCGATTCCCCTGGCTACTGAATTATATGGCTCAAGTCATCAGCATCCGGTGGTCGCACATAAGTGCACTGGAAGTTGTCAAGGAATGCGTCTTCCAGATCCTCCCAACCACCGACGGAGTCTGCTGGCAAGCTATTCAGCCAATGCCGAGCTGGTCCTTTGAGTTTTAGTGGGAGGTACTTGATGGCATGCAGATCATCACCACGAGCCATGTGGATGTGAAGGAGGAAATCCTCAATCCATACAACGGGATCTGTTGTACCATCATATGATTCGATATTTACGGGTTTAAAACCCTCCAGGAATTCGTGATCCATAACTTCATCAGTGAAGCATAGGGGGTGTGCGGCTCCTCTGTGCCGGGCTATATCACAACGCAGTTCATATGAGTCTTGTCTGCTGTATTCGGCCCAGTCGGATTTACCTTTGGTGTATCCGGCGTGACAATCATCGTCCCGCATTGGCGCACGCGCTCGTGACCCGTATATTGACCTTGCGAGTTTTGCCTTACTGTCCAATACGTCTCGTAGGTCCTGTGTGTTGCCCCGGGCCTTGGTATTTTTGGTTGAGTGGTGACGGGGTGCGGTCTGAACTTCAGGCTGAAACGCCTGTCCGGCTCGGCCACGCTGTGGCCGATCAGCCGCATCATACACTGGTGGTGGAGGTTCTGCTTCCTTCTCGAGGTGAGGTAGCAACCTACGTTTTGAGTAACTCTTGGAGGGGCGCTCAAGTTCGAATTCCTCGGCCGCGAGGACTTCGGTCCATCGGTCTACTAGCAAGTCTTGATCAGCTTGAAGCTGTTGTTGCTTTTTCTTCAGGCTATTTGCTGTGTCCATAAGTCGGTGCTTGAAGTGCTCCTGCTCGATGGGATCCTCAGGCACGATAAATTCTTTGTCGCCGAGGCTTGCCTCGTCTTCGGAGAGAGGCATGTAATTGTCCTCCTCCGGTTCTCCATCTGTTGCCTGCTCCGGAGGGCTAGCTTGTTCATCCTCCGGCTCTACTTCGTGTTGGAGGGGATTGTGGTTTTCTTCGGCACTATCCGGAGTGTTATTATCTCCTGTGCCGGTATCACTACTTTTGCTGTGGCGGGACTTAGAGCGGCGCCGCTGACATCGGTGCTTTTGACGTCGGTGCTTTGGTTACTTTTTGGAGGGGTCATCCTCCGCTGTCTCGTCGCCATTACCTTCTTTGGGGGTATCCACCATGTATATATCATATGATGAGGTGGCGGTCCAGCGCCCTGTGGGCGGTGGTTCCTGTTTGTCTCCTGCATCGTCATCCATACCGTCGATATCTTCGGAGTCGGAGTCGAGCATATCGGTTAAATCGTCGATAGTGGCTACTAAGTGGGTGGTGGGTGGGCGGCGAATTTCTTCGTCGTCCGCATCCCCTTCTAGCCGGACATAGTTCAGCCAAGGTTCTCCTGACAAGGAGAGAGACCTTAATGAATTTAGCACATCGTTGAAAGACGAGTGCCGAAAGATATCCGCAGAGATGAACTCCATGATTGGCGCCCAGTCGGATTCGATGGGCATGGATGTAAGCGGCTCGGAGTCCGTGGCCGGAGATGAATCCAGTGGTTCGGCGACATGGCTCTCGTAAGGGGTGAAGTCAGTATCTGGCTCTATCGCCACCGAGGGTGCAGCCTCCATGGCGGGGTCTACCCCTCCGCCTTCGGATGGCGCAATTTGCTCCGGATTGACGGCCGGAGTAGTTGCAGATGCAATCTCCCGAACATTGTCCGGCGGCAGAGTTACGTCCTGCTCGTCGTGACTGTGCAGCGCACCTGTCATGGGCTCGAATCCATCGAAGATCAAGTCTCCACGGATGTCGGCAGTGTAGTTTAAGTTTCCGAACTTGACCTGATGGCCAGGGGCGTAGCTCTCGATCTGCTCCAGATGGCCAAACGAATTGGCCCGCAGTGCGAAGCCGCCAAATACAAAGACCTGTCCGGGGAGGAAAACCTCACCCTGGACCGCATCGTTACCTATGATCGAAGGAGCCATCAAACCTCGTGATGATGACACAGTGGAACTCTCAATGAAAGCACCAATGTCGGTGTCAAAACCGGCGGATCTCGGGTAGGGGGTCCCGAACTGTGCGTCTAAGGCGGATGGTTACAGGAGGCAGGGGACACGATGTTTACCCAGGTTCGGGCCCTCTTGAAGGAGGTAATACCCTACGTCCTGCTTGATTGTTGTTGATGATATGAGTATTACAAGAGTTGATCTACCACGAGATCATAGAGGCTAAACCCTAGAAGCTAGCCTATGGTATGATTGTATGTTGTCCTATGGACTAAACCCTCTGGTTTATATAGACACCGGAGGGGGCTAGGGTTACATAGAGTCGGTTATAAGGGAGGAGATCTACACATCCGTATTGCCTAGCTTGCCTTCCACGCCAAGGAGAGTCCCATCCGGACACGGGACGAAGTCTTCAATCTTGTATCTTCATAGTCCAACAGTCCAGCCAAAGGATATAGTCTGGCTGTCCGGAGACCCCCTAATCCAGGACTCCCTCAAAGGATGTAGAACTGCCACTGTCGACAAGCAACAACACCTCCTGCCCTTGCATAGTGGCGAGAAGTTGGAACGCTTTGGATGAGACACTGCCATCCAATGTGGAGCGCGAGATGGCCATGGCCGTATCACACGGCGAAGCGGGGGCCCCGCTGTCCTCCTGGTTGTCGTCGACGCCGAAGAGCTCCTGCATCTCCTCCACGATGTGAAGCTGGACCGTAGTCGGGCAGATGTGGTCGTGCCCCTAGCGTTCTCCGCATTTGAAGCAGAGGCCACGGGCGTAACGGTAATCACGCAGCGCCTTCACCTTGGATGTGTCCGCACGTGCTGCCTCCGTATCTCGATGATCAGTGGCCCCTGATGGAGGAGCGAAGCGCGGTGGGGTGAAGGAAGGAGGAGCGCCATGCTTGGCCTTGGAGTCGACTCGAGTGGCCGCGGTAATGCGCCGAACGCACCATCAGCCACTTCTTCTTCCAGCAAGGCGAGGGCGCAAGCCGTGTCCAGGTCCGGTGGTCACTGGACCAGGACCACTGCCCGGATATCCTTTCTCGGCCTCTCCACAAATCGAGTGAGGAAATAAAATAGATGCATAGTCTAAGAATAGGAACTCAAGTGATTTATAATCAATTCAAACTTCTCAATGTAATCAGCAACAGAGGTAGTCTGCCGAACAGTATAAAACTGTCGGATCAGCATCTGGGGTGACGATCGCGAATGAATCACATACACAGATGTGCAGTGAAGGAATTCCAGTCAAATTCAGAGAGGCATTTTTGGATCGATTGGAGCCAAATGGACGCCGGACCGGAAAAATTCAAGGCAGCCATAGGCACCCAGAACGACTGTGCAATCCCAAACATGGTGAAATACTGCTCACAGAGTGTTTTCCACAAGTTGGGGTTCTCTTCTGAGAACCACGGAAAGGAAATGGACGGATGCGCTTGCCCGAGCCCCATGAGGAGTTGGCTAGCATGGCGAACGGGGATAGCATGGCGGAAGAGGGGGGAGGGTCACACTGACCGTTTGCCGGGAGCGGTGGGGGCGTCTGGAACGGCACCGCCGATGGCCCCCATGTGATGTTGAAGCCGCCATGGTCATCAGACCCGTGGGGAACGCGAGTCGCGGCTGCCCCGACGCTTGGATCGGTGTCGAGCGTCGCTGGCGGCAGAGGAGCCTGGAGCGCTCCCGCTCGAGCGTCCTCACTTGGTGGTGTTGAACTTGACGCCGCGAGTTGCAGCACCGTCATGGCCTTGCCTAGATCAGCGACGCGACGCTCTAGATCCGGCTTCTAGGTAAGGAGGTCCTCGATCTTTGCTGCGGTCGCCTTCTGGAACTTGGTGTTGGCGGCGATGAGCGACTCCCAGCGGTCGAGGAAGGCTTGGATCGATGGATCCATGGCTTCCAGAAGCGAGCGAGCGTGACGAAGGCTTCTGGTCTCCATGAATTGTGCCAGATCGGGGTGGTAGGAAGGTGGTGGTCTGGCCTCTGATACCAGGTGTAAGGGAGTGGACATATTGCTCACAATCTAGAGTAGCTTACAACGATCACAGGGATGGGACCACTCCGATACAGATGAACTAGGGTTACAAGGAAAGGGGAATTGAGTAGAGTAGGTAGCCGCCGGGTCGATTCGCCTGATCCACTGGATGCCTCTGTCTTTGGTCAAGGTGGTATAAGTGTTGCTGGAATTTAGTCTATTTTGGGCAGCCCAATAACTATTTCAGAAATTCCTAATAAATCCTAGAGGCCCACTTAGCCCATTTGTTCAAGGCAAGGGATACTACTAAAGTTTAGTCCCACATTGCTAGTTTAGTGGGAGTTGGACCTCCTTATACGGGAGGTTCTTTCCCCACATGTATGAGCATGAGAACAAGAGGGACATCCACGCGCGCTCCTCCGCCGCCGCCCGCCTCGCCACGCCACGCCTCGTCACGACGCGACGCCACGCGGGTTGCGGGAATGAGCCGAGCCGATGTCTAAATTTTTGCCACGCGCGACGGGTATACGAAAGGTCACGTGGGAGTTGAAACGTTTTCGATAGTGGACACTGAATTCGAACGGCGCGCCTCTTTGGCCGGTGCGTGTTCGCTTCGTCTCCCTTTGTTGCTTCACCTCCCGCTGCAGCCTCTTCGTATCCTTCTCCTGTGCCTATATAAGAGAGGTCGCTCCTCTCCAGAGAGACACAACAGAAGCTCATCTTCCTCTCGCCACAAAGTTCCGACCACTGCGCTCCTGCTACGTTCTTCTTCATCCCGTCTTGCAGCGTGCACCGCAGGTCAGGACAGTAGGCCTCCAAAACCGCACCTTTTGAGACCTGTATGGAAGAAGGGTGATAAGGTTTTTGGGAGTGCTCTGCGCGACTACTGACTGACTCCTTCGACACGGACACTCCGGACTGCGACGACTACTTCCCCGACGACGACTTCTTCCCTGACGTCGACAACCTCCTCGACGACATGGCTGGCGAGGACACCGACCCCAAGTCCAGTGCTACTGTTGCCGCTGTCCCGTACGTGTTCTTCTTTCTGTTAGATGTCCTGCCACAGTTTCTCGTAATAGTACTTGCTCTACATATGTTAGGTTTTACTTCATATATGCAACTAGTTCTACTGTCTGCTATAGATATGCTAGGCTACGGTTCATATATGCAGAAGTTATTTACCTTCTCTCTGTCAGAAAGCATGACTTGTTTTATCTCTATTATATTAGTCATGCTTTATCTAGTATTTCTGTTAATAAAATCATTTGGTAAATTGCTCATATTTCCAACAATCCAAAAACCTTATAATAGGCAATTTACACCAAGTGGTTTTGCTGCTTCCATGAGACCTCCTATGTTTGAGGGTATCCACTATAAGAGGTGGCGCGTGAGAGCAGTCTTATGGTTTCAAACCATGAGTTGTTATGATGCCACTCTTGGCAAACCTGAAGGGGAGCTTGATGCTCAACAGGCACAAGCCTTTCAGAAAATGGATACTCTGTTTAAGGCTGCTCTCTTGAGTGTTCTTGGTGAGAACATAGTTGATGGTTATGCATCAATTGATAATGGAAAAGATATGCGGGATGCACTCGAGGCCAAGTTTGGGGTCTCGGATGCTGGCACTAAGCTGTACATCATGGAGCAATTCTATGATTACAGGATGACTGAAGAGCGCTCCGTGGTTGAGTAAGCTCATGAGATACAGTCATTTGCTAGAGAACTTGAGCACTTCGGTTGTATGCTACCGGACAAGTTTGTTGCTGGAGGTATCATCACTAAGCTTCCTCCTTCATGGAGGAACTTTGCTGCCTTGTTGAAGCATAAGAGGCAGGAGTTTTCCGTCCCGGATCTCATTGGCACTCTTGATGTGGAAGGAAAGGCGAGAGCAAAGGACACACATGCTCGAGGTATTGAGGGAGGATCTAGGGCCAATGTGGTACAGAAGTAGAACTTCCAGCCCCACAAGTTCAAGAACAAGGGCAAGTTTGATGGTAAAGCAAAGTTTGATGGGAAGAACAAGGCTGTGCAACACACAAACTTCAAGAATAAGAATGGCAATAAGAAAGGTGCTTGTCATGTGTGTGGGGATCCTGATCATTGGGCTCCTAGTTGCCCTAATCGCTATGACAAGCGTCATCCTGGGAAAGGCGGCAAGACCGCTAATGTTATCATTGGAGACACCGACATGAAGGATGCTGGGTATGGTATATTTCCCACTATTCTTTCAGTATGTCATTCTCCTGACTGGTTGATTGACACGGGTGCTAATGTGCATGTATGCGGTGATATTTCCATGTTTTCGTCTTATCAGACCGCGGGGACTTCAACCGTGCTGATGGGCAACAATTCAAGTGCTTCTGTTCGTGGTGTTGGCACGGTCGATCTGAAGTTTACTTCAGGGAAGATCGTGTGGCTGAAGAACATGCATTATGTCCCCTCCGTCAATAAAAATCTTGTTAGCGGATCTCTTCTGTGTAGAGATGGCTACAAGCTTGTCTTTGAGTCAAATAAATTTGTAATATCCAAGTATGGAACCTTTGTTGGTAAAGGCTATGAGTCAGGAGGCTTGTTTCGTTTATCCTTATCAGACGTCTGCAATAAAGTTGTTAATCATATTTGCAACAATAGTGAATCAAATGTGTGGCATTCACGTCTTTGTCATGTTAACTTTGGTTGCATGTCGCGACTAGCGAAGTTGAACTTAATCCCTAGTTTCACCACCGTCAAGGGATCTAAGTGTCAAGTGTGTGTGCAAGCTAAGCAACCTCGTAAGTCTCACACGACTGCAGAAACGAGAAATCTTGCACCACTAGAGCTCATACATTCAGATCTATGTGAAATGAATGTGTTTTGACAAAAGGCGGAAAGAAATATTTCATGACGTTAATTGACGACTCCACTAGATACTGCCGTGTGTATCTTCTGAAATCTAAGGATGAGGCTTTGAACTTTTTCAAGATCTATAAAGCTGAAGTGGAAAACCTACTTGATCGAAAAATCAAGAGGCTTAGGTCTGACCGTGGTGGAGAGTATTTTTCCAATGAATTTGATGTTTTTTGTGTGGAACATGGTATAATCCATGAGAGGATGCCTCCCTATT
Source organism: Triticum dicoccoides (assembly GCF_002162155.2). NCBI lineage: Eukaryota > Viridiplantae > Streptophyta > Magnoliopsida > Poales > Poaceae > Triticum > Triticum dicoccoides. The sequence goes on along the minus strand of NC_041384.1, from coordinate 120,369,848 downwards.
CACCTCAGTCAAATGGGGTAGCCGAAAGAAAGAACCGTACTCTAACTGATTTGGTTAATGCCATGTTAGACACATCGGGTCTCTCCAAGGCATGTTGGGGGGAGGCGATATTGACGGCATGTCATGTCCTAAACCGAGTTCCCACAAAGAACAAAGAGATAACTCCATTCGAGGAATGGGAGAAGAAAAGGTTAAAACTCTCTTATCTACGAACATGGGGTTGTTTGGCGAAAGTCAATGTTCCAATTCCAAAGAAGCGGAAGCTTGGACCAAAGACTGTGGATTGTGTTTTCCTGGGATCTGCTTTTCATAGCATTCGCTATAGATTCTTGGTTGTAAAATCTAAGGTACCTGACATGCATGTCGGTATGATCATGGAGTCGAATGATGCGACTTTCTTTGAAGATATCTTTCCCATGAAGGATATGGCTGGCTCATCTAATCAGGAGATGCCTAGTTCATCGAATCAGGAACCAGTTATAATTACCGAACCTACAATTTCGATGGAACACTTTGAAAGTCCTGTGGAGGAGAACAATGAAGTTCCTATTAGGAGGAAGAGACAAAGGACTGCAAAGTCCTTTGGTGATGATTTTCTTATGTATCTCATAGATGACACTCCCAGTTCTATTTCAGAGGCTTATGCATCTGAAGATGCTGACTACTGGAAGGAAGCGGTTCGTAGCGAGATGGATTCCATCTTAGCGAATGAAACTTGGGAGATAACTGATCGTCCTTATGGGTGCAAACCTATAGGATGCAAATGGGTATTCAAGAAGAAGCTGAGGCCTGATGGTACTATTGAAAAGTACAAGGCTCGGCTCGTGGCTAAGGGTTATACCCAAAAGGAAGGTGAAGACTTCTTTGATACTTACTCACCTGTGTCTCGACTAACCACTATTCGAGTTCTACTTTCACTAGCTGCCTCACATGGTCTTCTTGTTCATCAAATGGATGTTAAGACTACTTTCCTAAATGGAGAGTTGGACGAGGAAATTTATATGGAACAATCAGATGGGTTTGTACTAGATGGTCAGGAAGGAAAAGTGTGCAAGTTGCTGAAGTCTTTGTATGGACTCAAGCAAGCACCCAAACAGTGGCATGAGAATTTTGAAAGAATTTTAACAGCCGCAGGCTTTGTTGTAAACGAAGCTGACAAATGTGTGTACTATCGCCATGGTGGGGGCGAGGGATTTATCCTTTGCTTGTATGTTGACGACATACTGATTTTTGGAACAAATCTAAATGTTATTAAGGAGGTCAATAATTTCCTATCTCGCTATTTTGAGATGAAGGATTTAGGAGTGGCTGATGTCATTCTAAACATTAAGTTGTTGAGAGACGATGATGGTGGGATTACATTGCTTCAATCTCACTATGTGGAAAAGATCTTGAGTCGCTTTGGCTATAGTGACTGCAAGCCCTCTCCAACACCTTATGACGCAAGTGTGTTACTTCGAAAGAATCGAAGAATTGCTAAAGACCAATTAAAGTATTCTCAGATTATTGGCTCACTTATGTACTTAGCCAGTGCTACAAGACCTGACATCTCTTTTGTTGTTAGCAAACTGAGTCGGGTTGTCTCAAAACCAGGAGATGTGCATTGGAAAGCTCTAGAAAGAGTTTTGCGTTATTTCAAAGGCAATGCGAATTATGGAATTCACTACACCGGGCACCCAAAGGTGCTTGAAGGGTATAGTGACTCAAACTGGATCTCAGATGCTGATGAGATAAAGGGCACGAGTGGTTATGTATTCACTCATGGAGGTGGCACTGTTTCTTGGAAGTCTTGCAAGAAGACCATCTTAACGAGGTCAACAATGGAAGCAGAACTCACATCACTAGATACAGCTATGGTTGAAGCAGATTGGCTTCGCCGGCTCTTGAATGGCTTGCCGGTTGTTGAGAAACCTGTACCGGGTGTCCTTATGAAATGCGACAATCAAACTATGATCACAAAAGTGAGCAGCTCAAAGGATAACATGACGTCATCAAGACACATCCAGAGAAGGTTAAAGTCTGTCTGGAAAATGAAAAACTCCGGAGTTATTGCATTGGATTATATCCAAACGTCTAAAAATCTGGCAGATCCTTTTACTAAGGGTCTATCACGTAATGTGATAGGTAACGCATCGAGGGAGATGGGTATGAGACCCACAATATGAGTTGTTCACAGTGGTAACATATTCTTTGTGATCGGAGATCCCGTGAATTAGATGTGGAAGACAAATTGTTGGTCAACTGAGAGGAGAGTATCTTTACTATTCACAATACCACTCCATGAAGATGCAATACTCTCCTAATCTGCATGGCAGGTTGATGTATATCTTAATGTGTTCTAAGTGGCTTATTTAAGCAGAGATGTTATCCTGCAGAACATCTTTTGAAGAACACACCTATATGAGTCTGATTGTCAAACGTCGCAATCTATGAGAGTAGGGTTCTCTCTAGTAAACTCATGAAAGGTCACGGAGTATGACGCATAATCTCCACCCGCGGGGAAGACCCACGGTAGCCACGTATCGGTCAAGGCTTTATGTGAAGCTAGATTCGCAGAAAACTTGCAGTTCAAGGCCCAGTCCACTGTTCAAGTTGCTTACTAGTGTAGCATAGAGTTCTAGGTGGAAGTTCAACTTAACAGTCTCCACTGCAGTACGGGTATATAAAACAGTGTTTTGGAATCAAAGGCAAATTTCTGTGTGCCTCTGGGATCTGGTGGGGGATTGCTGGAATTTAGTATATTTTGGGCAGCCCAATAACTATTTCAGAAATTCCTAATAAATCCTAGAGGCCCACTTAGCCCATTTGTGCAAGGCAAGGGATACTACTAAAGTTTAGTCCCACATTGCTAGTTTAGTGGGAGTTGGACCTCCTTATAAGGGAGGTTCTTTCCCCACATGTATGAGCATGCGAACAAGAGGGACATCCACACGCGCTCCTCCTCCGCCGCCCGCCTCGCCACGCCACGCCACGCCTCGTCCCGACGCGATGTGGGTTACGTGAATGAGCCGAGCCGATGTCTAAATTTTTTCCACGCACGACGGGTATACGAAAGGTCACATGGGAGTTGAAACGTTTTCTGTAGTGGACACTGAATTCGAACGAACCTCCCGCCGTAGCCTGTTCGTATCCTTCTCCTGTGCCTATATAAGAGAGGCCGCTCCTCTCCAGAGAGACACAACAGAAGCTCCTCTTCCTCTCGCCACAAAGTTCCGACCACTGCGCTGCTGCTACATTCTTCTCCATCCCGTCTTGCAGCGTGCACCGCAGGTCAGGACAGTAGGCCTCCGAAACCGCACCTTTTGAGACCTGTACGGGAGAAGGGTGATAAGGTTTTTGGGGAGTGCTCTACGCGACTACTGACTGACTCCTTTGACACGGACGCCCCGGACTACGACGACTACTTCCCCGACGACGACTTCTCCCCCGACGTCGACAACCTCCTCGACGACATGGCTGGCGAGGACATCGACCCCAAGTCCAGTGCTACTGTTGCTGCTGTCCCGGACATGTTCTTCTTTCTGTTAGATGTCCTGCCACAGTTTCTTGTAATAGTACTTGCTCTACATATGTTAGGTTTTACTTCATATATGCAACTAGTTCTACTGTCTGCTATAGATATGCTAGGCTACGGTTCATATATGCAGAAGTTATTTACGTTCTCTCTGTCAGAAAGCATGACTTGTTTTATCTCTATTATATTAGTCATGCTTTATCTAGTATTTCTGTTAATAAAATCATTTGGTAAATTGCTCATATTTCCAACAATCCAAAAACCTTATAATAGGCAATTTACACCAAGTGGTTTTGCTGCTTCCATGAGACCTCCTATGTTTGAGGGTATCCACTATAAGAGGTGGCGCGTGAGAGCAGTCTTATGGTTTCAAACCATGAGTTGTTATGATGCCACTCTTGGCAAACCTGAAGGGGAGCTTGATGCTCAACAGGCACAAGCCTTTCAGAAAATGGATACTCTGTTTAAGGCTGCTCTCTTGAGTATTCTTGGTGAGAACATAGTTGATGGTTATGCATCAATTGATAATGGAAAAGATATGCGGGATGCACTCGAGGCCAAGTTTGGGGTCTCGGATGCTGGCACTGAGCTGCACATCATGGAGCAATTCTATGATTACAGGATGACTGAAGAGCGCTCCGTGGTTGAGTAAGCTCATGAGATACAGTCATTTGCTAGAGAACTTGAGCACTTCGGTTGTATGCTACCGGACAAGTTTGTTGCTGGAGGTATCATCACTAAGCTTCCTCCTTCATGGAGGAACTTTGCTACCTTGCTGAAGCATAAGAGGCAGGAGTTTTCCGTCCCGGATCTCATTGGCACTCTTGATGTGGAAGGAAAGGCGAGAGCAAAGGACACACATGCTCGAGGTATTGAGGGAGGATCTAGGGCCAATCTGGTACAGAAGCAGAACTTCCAGCCCCACAAGTTCAAGAACAAGGGCAAATTTGATGGTAAAGCAAAGTTTGATGGAAAGAACAAGGATGTGCAACACACGAACTTCAAGAATAAGAATGGCAAGTAGAAAGGTGCTTGTCATGTGTGTGGGGATCCTGATCATTGGGCTCCTAGTTGCCCTAATCGCTATGACAAGCGTCATCCTGGGAAAGGCGGCAAGACCGCTAATGTTATCATTGGAGACACTGACATGAAGGATGCTGGGTATGGTATATTTCCCACTATTCTTTCATTATGTCATTCTCCTGACTGGTTGATTGACACGGGTGCTAATGTGCATGTATGCGGTGATATTTCCATGTTTTCGTCTTATCAGACCGCGGGGACTTCAACCGTGCTGATGGGCAACAATTCAAGTGCTTCTGTTCGTGGTGTTGGCACGGTCGATCTGAAGTTTACTTCAGGGAAGATCGTGCGGCTGAAGAACATGCATTATGTCCCCTCCGTCAATAAAAATCTTGTTAGCGGATCTCTTCTGTGTAGAGATGGCTACAAGCTTGTCTTTGAGTCAAATAAATTTGTAATATCCAAGTATGGAACCTTTGTTGGTAAAGGCTACGAGTCAGGAGGCTTGTTTCGTTTATCCTTATCAGACGTCTGCAATAAAGTTGTTAATCATATTTGCAACAATAGTGAATCAAATGTGTGGCATTCACGTCTTTGTCATGTTAACTTTGGTTGCATGTCGCGACTAGCGAAGTTGAACTTAATCCCTAGTTTCACCACCGTCAAGGGATCTAAGTGTCAAGTGTGTGTGCAAGCTAAGCAACCTCGTAAGTCTCACACGACTGCAGAAACGAGAAATATTGCACCACTAGAGCTCATACATTCAGATCTATGTGAAATGAATGGTGTTTTGACAAAAGGCGGAAAGAAATATTTCATGACGTTAATTGACGACTCCACTAGATACTGCCGTGTATATCTTCTGAAATCTAAGGATGAGGCTTTGAACTTTTTCAAGATCTATAAAGCTGAAGTGGAAAACCTACTTGATCGAAAAATCAAGAGGCTTAGGTCCGACCGTGGTGGAGAGTATTTTTCCAATGAATTTGATGCTTTTTGTGTGGAACATGGTATAATCCATGAGAGGATGCCTCCCTATTTACCTCAGTCAAATGGGGTAGCCGAAAGAAAGAACCGTACTCTAACTGATTTGGTTAATGCCATGTTAGACACATCGGGTCTCTCCAAGGCATGTTGGGGGGAGGCGATATTGACGGCATGTCATGTCCTAAACCGAGTTCCCACAAAGAACAAAGAGATAACTCCATTCGAGGAATGGGAGAAGAAAAGGTTAAAACTCTCTTATCTACGAACATGGGGTTGTTTGGCGAAAGTCAATGTTCCAATTCCAAAGAAGCGGAAGCTTGGACCAAAGACTGTGGATTGTGTTTTCCTGGGATATGTTTTTCATAGCATTCGCTATAGATTGTTGGTTGTAAAATCTAAGGTACCTGACATGCATGTCGGTACGATCATGGAGTCGAATGATGCGACTTTCTTTGAAGATATCTTTCCCATGAAGGATATGGCTGGCTCATCTAATCAGGAGATGCCTAGTTCATCGAATCAGGAACCAGTTATAATTACCGAACCTACAATTTCGATGGAACACTTTGAAAGTCCTGTGGAGGAGAACAATGAAGTTCCTATTAGGAGGAAGAGACAAAGGACTGCAAAGTCCTTTGGTGATGATTTTCTTATGTATCTCATAGATGACACTCCCAGTTCTATTTCAGAGGCTTATGCATCTGAAGATGCTGACTACTGGAAGGAAGCGGTTCGTAGCGAGATGGATTCCATCTTAGCGAATGAAACTTGGGAGATAACTGATCGTCCTTATGGGTGCAAAACTATAGGATGCAAATGGGTATTCAAGAAGAAGCTTAGGCCTGATGGTACTATTGAAAAGTACAAGGCTCGGCTCGTGGCTAAGGGTTATACCCAAAAGGAAGGTGAAGACTTCTTTGATACTTACTCACCTGTGGCTCGACTGACCACTATTCGAGTTCTACTTTCACTAGCTGCCTCACATGGTCTTCTTGTTCATCAAATGGATGTTAAGACTGCTTTCCTAAATGGAGAGTTGGACGAGGAAATTTATATGGAACAATCAGATGGGTTTGTACTAGATGGTCAGGAAGGAAAAGTGTGCAAGTTGTTGAAGTCTTTGTATGGACTCAAGCAAGCACCCAAACAGTGGCATGAGAATTTTGAAAGAATTTTAACAGCCACAGGCTTTGTTGTAAACGAAGCTGACAAATGTGTGTACTATCGCCATGGTGGGGGCGAGGGATTTATCCTTTGCTTGTATGTTGACGACATACTGATTTTTGGAACAAATCTAAATGTTATTAAGGAGGTCAAGAATTTCCTATCTCGCTGTTTTGAGATGAAGGATTTAGGAGTGGCTGATGTCATTCTGAACATTAAGTTGTTGAGAGACGATGATGGTGGGATTACATTGCTTCAATCTCACTACGTGGAAAAGATCTTGAGTCGCTTTGGCTATAGTGATTGCAAGCCCTCTCCAACACCTTATGATGCAAGTGTGTTACTTCGAAAGAATCGAAGAATTGCTAGAGACCAATTGAAGTATTCTCAGATTATTGGCTCACTTATGTACTTAGCCAGTGCTACAAGACCTAACATCTCTTTTGCTGTTAGCAAACTGAGTCGGGTTGTCTCAAAACCAGGAGATGTGCATTGGAAAGCTCTAGAAAGAGTTTTGCATTATTTCAAAGGCAATGCGAATTATGGAATTCAGTACACCGGGCACCCAAAGGTGCTTGAAGGGTATAGTGACTCAAACTGGATCTCAGATGCTGATGAGATAAAGGCCACGAGTGGTTATGTATTCACTCATGGAGGTGGCACTGTTTCTTGGAAGTCTTGCAAGAAGACCATCTTAACGATGTCAACAATGGAAGCAGAACTCACATCACTAGATACAGCTACGGTTGAAGCAGATTGGCTTCGCCGGCTCTTGAATGACTTGCCGGTTGTTGAGAAACCTGTACCGGGTGTCCTTATGAAATGCGACAATCAAAATGTGATCACGAAAGTGAGCAGCTCAAAGGATAACATGAAGTCATCAAGACACGTCTAGAGAAGGTTAAAGTCTGTCAGGAAAATGAAAAACTCCGGAGTTATTGCATTGGATTATATCCAAACGTCTAAAAATCTGGTAGCTCCTTTTACTAAGGGTCTATCACGTAATGTGATAGGTAACGCATCGAGGGAGATGGGTATGAGACCCACAATATGAGTTGTTCACAGTGGTAACATATTCTTTGTGATCGGAGATCCCGTGAATTAGATGTGGAAGACAAACTGTTGGTCAACGGAGAGGAGAGTATCTTTACTATTCACAATACCACTCCATGAAGATGCAATACCCTCCTAATCTGCATGGCAGGTTGATGTATATCTTAATGTGTTCTAAGTGGCTTATTTAAGCAAAGATGTTATCCTGCAGAACATCTTTTGAAGAACACACCTATATGAGTCTGATTGTCAAACGTCGCAATCTATGAGAGTAGGGTTCTCTCTAGTAAACTCATGAAAGGTCACGGAGTATGACGCATAAGCTCCACCCGCGGGGAAGACCCACGGTAGCCACGTATCGGTCAAGGCTTTATGTGAAGCTAGATTCGCAGAAAACTTGCAGTTCAAGGCCCAGTCCACTGTTCAAGGTGCTTACTAGTGTAGCATAGAGTTCTAGGTGGAAGTTCAACTTAACAGTCTCCACTGCAGTACCGGTATATAAACAGTGTTTTGGAATCAAAGGCAAATTTCTGTGTGCCTCTGGGATCTGGTGGGTAATTGCTGGAATTTAGTCTATTTTGGGCAGCCTAATAACTATTTCAGAAAGTCCTAATAAATTCTAGAGGCCTACTTAGCTCATTTGTGCAAGGCAAGGGATACTGCTAAAGTTTAGTCCCACATTGCTAGTTTAGTGGGAGTTGGACCTCCTTATAAGGGAGGTTCTTTCTCCACATGTATGAGCATGAGAACAAGAGGGACATCCACACGCGCTCCTCCTCCGCCGCCCGCCTCGCCACGCCACGCCACGCCTCTTCCCGACGCGATGCGGGTTGCGGGAATGAGCCGAGCCGATGTCTAAATTTTTGCCACGCAAGACGGGTATACGAAAGGTCACGTGGGAGTTGAAATGTTTTCTGTAGTGGACACTGAATTCGAACGGACCTCCCGCCGCAGCCTCTTCGTGTCCTTCTCCTGTGCCTATATAAGAGAGGCTGCTCCTCTCCAGAGAGACACAACAGAAGCTCCTCTTCCTCTCGCCACAAAGTTCCGACCACTGCGCTGCTGCTACGTTCTTCTCCATCCCGTCTTGCGGTGTGCACCGCAGGTCGGGACTGTAGACCTCCGAAACCGCACCTTTTGAGTCCTGTACGGGAGAAGGGTGATAAGGTTTTTGGGGAGCGCTCTGCGCGACTACTGACTGACTCCTTCGACACGGACGCCCCGGACTCCGACGACTACTTCCCCGACGACGACTTTTTGCCCGACGCCGACAACCTCCTCGATGACATGGCTGGCGAGGACACCGACCCCAAGTCCAGTGCTACTGCTGTTGTTGTCCCATACGTGTTCTTCTTTCTGTTAGATGTCCTGCCACAGTTTCTCGTAATAGTACTTGCTCTACATATGTTAGGTTCTACTTCATATATGCAACTAGTTCTACTGTCTGCTATAGATATGCTAGGCTACGGTTCATATATGCAGAAGCTATTTACGTTCTCTCTGTCAGAAAGCATGACTACGGTTAGCTCTATTATATTAGTCATGCTTTATCTAATATTTCTGTTAATAAAATCATTTGATAAATTGCTCATATTTCCAACAAGTGTAACCTGGCTGCTGCTGGGCTCATCTTGCCCACTTTGGCCCGGTGACGAGGGAGTTGGGCTTGTTAGCTCTGGTGGGCCGTTGGGCAGCGACGGGGTCGCTGCCGGCTGGGTCCTTCATGTCCGGTGCCTGGTTGATGCTTGGAGAGTTGGGGTCGCTGACACTATGTGAGATTTTTGTCACCTTTTAAGCCTGTGGATCAACATCTGACCATGTGAACTCCCACCTCAAGCTCACTACATATGTAGCCCTGCATATTTCGGCTAAAGCGGCACACTTTTTTTGGTCTCTTCGTTCGTGGAAAACCGTCAAAATCGTTTTCTCTTCGTTTTCAAGCACACCGGCGAATAGACATCGGAGTTTAACGGCTGGAGTAGTAGCACGAATGCACCCAAAGCTCTCGCGCAAGCCCTGCTGGCCGGTTTTGGATTTGGGTTGTAGACTGGGACAGGTGGAGAAAGAAGGCCCGACGGACGCATCATGATCTGATTGAGGCTGGCCCCTATTCCCCTCCGGTCAATGTTTGATGGCGACACCGGCTGTCCTGTAGTACTAGTATTTGCGTGTGGAGGGCATCCCCTGGCCCACCACATGGCCCCCTGTGTTCCTGTTGGCCGATAATGGCGTCCAGCGCGTTAATCAAATCTCTCTTGCCCCCGGACCGGACGTATTCTATTTCGGCGAAGAGGAAAAGAACCAGTTAACAAACCGAAAGACGATATCATGTGCCTGCACTGCAATCATTCGTTCGAGCTCCGCACTGAAAGCGCAGCGGCGCGGCCGTTGCATGTCAGCAAAGTAATAATCCGGAAGAGTGATCATGTTGTGAGAGAGGACAATCCGCTTAATTTGGACGTGGTTAGTTTTTCGTGGAAGCTGGGATTTATCTTCCGTAGATATCTATCACCGCTGAGGTAGGAGATTTTGTCAAGGTCGGCAATGGAAGGGAGCTGCTCCTGGTCAAGTCAAGCTGGCTAGCAGCGGATGGAGTGGTAACATCAGCGTGGTTGCGTTGCGTGCGTTCAGATCCGGGGAATAGATCGCCTGCAGGGTCGCAGGCTGCGGCGACGGCAGGTTTACCGAACCAGGGAGGGTGACAGGGCCGGAGCTGCAGGCGTTTGGTTTGGTCTGGTTTGAACGCGGTCAAAACCTACCCCAGCCTCGGTCATCACGTACTACTGCTCTATAGTAGCATAGTAGCATGGAGAGTAGCTACTGCGGCGCGCCAGCAGTAGTCGCCTGGCAGCTCCGGGTTTTCCGAAAGGTCCAACTTCCCGGCGGGATTAACATCGCGCGCGCGCGGCCAGGCTTTCATGCATGGGGGAGGGCGTCGGCGTAGTGCCGAAAGCACGCTGCAGCCCGACGCCGGCAGTATAGTAGTACCAGTACTCCTCCATGTGGGAACAAGGAGAAACGAGTGAGCGGCCGTACGTGCTGGCCGTGCCGTGCGTACCGTATAACGCAGGCCCCGCGAAAAAAGGTGGTACTCGGATGAGAGACGGTTCTACTGCTACGGTCTGTTATCTTGTTGAGAGTTATGTTAGGAGCAGTAGTCAGTGGATGCAGCGGGAACGTTGGGGAAGGATTAGTGGAGTAGTTGTAGATCCCCTGCCGCCGGCTTCGCTGCTGGAGAGCAGTGGCCACACTGTGTCTCGGATGGTGGCAGGAGGGAGGACCATTGGCATCCGCTGGTAAACAATCGGGATGGCGGCTTGATAATCCCATCCTGGGGCCTAGGGATCGGGAGAACGAGAGAGAGAGAGGGGCTGTGTTTCAGCAGTAGCATCTCCGGGGATTTTCGGCGGTCAAAGCTGTGCGCGTGGCGTGCGCTTGCTGCCTCCATGCACCAGTGCAGCGCACGCAGCAGCCCCGCCCGGGCTGGGCAGAGGACAGAGGTGGAGACGACTGGACGGGACGGGGCGAGCAGCAACGGTCGGTGCCGGACTGCCGGCCGGCGGTGCGGTGCCGTGCGGCAGCTTCACTGCTCGCTGCGACTGCGCGCGCGCAGGCGGGAGTGGGATTCATAGGAGGCATGTGCCGCGCGGGAGATGGCCATGCCAACGGCGACGATCACGACGCACGCTAAATTATTGGGCGGGCGCTAACAATAATCGGGTCGGAGCAGCGTCCATCCCCATCCCCGCAGCTCGGGTTAAAGAAATGGCGGGGAGGGGCCGGCCCTGTCGGAGGAGAGGAGAGGAGAGGACCGCGCGCCGCTCCCTCCATCGGTCGACCGCTCCACCTATCCCGCTTTGACCGCCAGCCTTGCCACGCCGCGCCGCGCCGCAAGGGAGGGTAGCCTCGTGGTAGCTACGCGCTGCTGCAGTGCTGCTCCTCTCGACCGATCGCCAGCCGGACGGTGGAGCGCCGGTGGTTCTTCTGCTTGTTCTGACGGTAGAATCTACGTAGCGCTGGGTTTTTTCCTTGGCTAAGATTGGGAACCGGCCTGCCTCGTCCGCGTCAAGATTTAGTTGCGGATATTCCAATTTTGTTCCCCGCGGTTTTGAGCGAGTTGTGTTACAGATGGAACTTTTGTTAGCCACGCTGAAACTACGGCATTGACCAAGTGCTCACACCGTTCATCCGGTTGGAATGAGCTTAAGCGGTCGAGACCATTACGCCTGTTTGATGGATGTTGCGTTAAAAAATACAATTTTTCAAAAGACCAAAGTTGTTGAAAACCTGTTTCCACCTGGTTGAGACGAGACAAAACAAAGATGAGCCGTCTCTCATATGGCGGATATCAATGTCTTTCCCGCCGGGTACCTAAACGCGCTATCAGAATTCGCTAATTAGATTATATAAGCAGGGTTTTCCATGGTGAGGTATCGATGAGCTATCATAGGGTCATGCTGATTTGCATCAATGTAAAATAAAATATTTTTGGTTCATATTTAATTTGTCATGGGTTGATAACGTTGTGTTCGAAACAGAATACCATATGTATTTTTTTTAAAAAAAATCATAATTGAGAAGGAAAAAAAGTTTTCCCCTAGGGTTTCCTAGGGTCCAACCTCTCCTTCGGCGGCGCCGCCGAAGTACACCAAATCTATCGTGAAACTCTTCGATCGGGAGCAGATCCTTGTGCGGAGATAGGAGCAGGGGCTGGCAGGAGTGCTCTCTGTCGGTTGCATGGACGACACGAGCAATCAAGGGGTGCGAGGCGGGGAGGATAACAGGGAAGTAATGGAGTCTAGGGCTGAAACAGCATCGGCGGGAGCCGGGCTTGACCCGGGTAACGCGACGGCGAAGGGTGTGGATGAGGAAGGAAGTACGATCAGGGAGGGGGATGGGGACGATCAGAAGGAAGATGAGGAAGGAGATTGGGATCAGTATGGTCCAGACAACGATCTGGAGGATGTGTTCACAAACCTCAAGCTGCAAGGTGAAGAGGAGGAAGACCTGGATCTGTCCGGGGAGTTTGAAGAGCTGATTAAGGATGTACGATGGATGGCGCTTTTTAGGGTTCACACCCTACGGCCGTTCAGCCATGCGTCCCTGCTGAATTCAATGAGGAACGCGTGGGCTTGTGCGCAAGGGATAACCTTCAACATCAAGGGTCCAAACTTGTTCTTGGCTCAATGCCATTGTTTGGGAGATTGGAAGCGCGTGATGGAAGGGGGTCCGTGGCAGTTCAGAAGAGACCCGGTGGTGTTGGTAGAGTATGATGGCTTTTCCGACGTGGAAGAATATGTTCTGAACATGTATCCTTTGTGGGCGCGGATTAAAGGTTTGCCGGATGGATTGACGAGGAAGACGGAGCTAGCGGAGAAGGTTGCAAAGAAGGTAGGAGAGCCTCCGTTTATAGTTACAGTGAATGAAGGGAGAATCAATCCATCAAATTTTTTGAGAGTGCGGGTGTTTGTTAACGTTACCCGGCCATTAGTAAGGTTTGTGCATATCACTTTAAAGGAGAGGAAGAGATATTCAGTATACTATGAAAAACTCCCAGATTTCTGCTACTTTTGTGGTCGTATGGGTCATGTGGTGGAGGAGTGTGGTGATGGAGTTCATGATATTGCGGTGTGTGAATGGGGGGACTGGCTGCATTGGGTCAGTGAACCGGTGGGCTCGGGTTCTAGAGGAGGGAGAGGAGGAGGGAGCGATGGTGGTAGAAGGGGAGCTGGGCATGCTGGTGGGGGCCGAGGAGGGAGGAGAGGAGGTCGAGGGGGTGGTTCTACAGGTGGCAGAGCGTCTTCAGCGGAGGAAAGGGCAGATGTGGATATGCAGAGAGAGGGTGGAGTGGAGCTGACGGTGGGGATGGATATCATGCAGTATAAGATGATGAGGAGTGCGGAAGAACGTACAGCTAGGAAAAGGCTGGTTGGTGATGATGGTATGGTCAATGTGCGTGGTCAGGGTGTGCCCAACTTGGCCGGCAAGGTGGCTGATGCGGTTTTAAGGCTGGAGTATGGAGAAACTGCGGGTGTAGGGAGCTCTTCGGATCCAAGCAACACCCCTGGAAAAAATCCAACTGTGAAGAGGAGGAAGCAGGGAGACGGTGGGTGGAGGAGAGGGAGGAAGTTGATATGGACACTTCTATGAAGGCGGCCTCCGGGGAGGAGAACCGCCGGGCCAAATGAATTGGCTAAGTTGGAACTGCCGGGGAGGGGGGAACACCCGGACAGTTCGTGAGTTGGCGACGTTGTGTAAGTTGCGTTCCCCCATAATTGTTTTTCCATGTGAAACCAGACAAAAGGAGGAGAAGATGAAGAGGATTCGAGCCAAGCTTGGCCTTAAGGGGTTTTGTGGAGTGGATAGTGATGGTTTGAGTGGTGGTTTGGCTTTGTACTGGAGTGAAGAATGTGTGGTAAATATTTTGGAAAAGGATGATAGATTCATTGATATATCTATCAAAGTCCGGGAAGGAGCGCCAGAATGGAGAGCCACCTTTGTGTATGGAGAGCCGCGGGTGGAAAACAGACACCTAATGTGGACTAAGTTACGAAGACTGAAAACTACTAGTAATCTGCCATGGTTGGTAATTGGTGATTTTAACAAAGCTATGTGGGACTTCGAACACTTTTCGATCACGCCACGAGCGGAAGCGCAGATGGTAGCCTTCAGAGACATGTTGTAGGTGTGTGAGCTTGTGGATCTTGGGTTCACAGGCCTCCCGTTCACTTATGATAACAGACGGGGTAGATCGGCTAATGTTAAGGTGAGACTTGATCGAGCAGTAGCCACAAATGATTGGCGTAATTTATTCGCTTTTGCTGCAGTAGAGCATATACCATCCCCATGCTCTGATCATCTTGCGGTGTTTCTTAAGGGAGAGCCGGATCCGGGCCCGGTGAGGGGGGGGGTGCAGACGATACGATGTTTTTTGGGAACGGGACTCAACCTTGCCAAAGGTGGTGGAAGATGCATGGGGGGCTGTAGGTGTGATCCAGAACCTCTCACAATTGAGAGAAGCCCTATCTAAAACCATAACGGCTTTAGGGTCATGGAGTAAGAAGTTTGGCAATGTGACTAAAGAGCTTGAGAAGTCAAGAAGTCAACTAGAAGAGCTTATGCATATGAATGCGGACAGGGAAGATATAAGAAGAGTGATGGATAAAATGAATGAACTATTATATCAGGAAGAGATGTTGTGGATGCAGAGATCGCGGATTTCTTGGCTTAAAGAGGGGGATCGTAATACAAAGTATTTTCAAAGCAAAGCAGTTTGGAGAGCGAGGAAGAATAAAATTAGGAAATTGTCGGACAACATTGGAACAGTTCACACGGAGTTTGCAGCTATGAGCAGGATCGCTACTGAATATTTTCACAAGATCTTTGCCGCGGATACCACCCTAGATGCAAGGGGGTGGTGGATTTGTTTGAGCGTGTGGTGTCGTCGGCTGATAATGATAGGTTGTGTGCGCCGTTCACTGATAAGGAGATATCGGATGCGTTGTTTCAGATCGGGCCTTTGAAGGCACCAGGCCCTGATGGCTTTCCCGCGCGGTTCTTCCAACGGAACTGGAATACTGTTAAGGAGGGAGTGATGGCTGCGGTTAGGGACTTTTTCAGCACTGGAAATATGCCCGAGGGAGTTAATGAAACATCGATTGTGCTCATTCCAAAAATTTCTAACCCCTCACGTTTGTCGGACTACAGACCAATAAGTCTTTGTAATGTGAGCTATAAGGTAATTTCCAAGTGCTTAGTTAATCGTTTACGACCTTTGTTGGGTGATATAATTTCGGTGGAGCAAAGTGCCTTTATCCCGGGCAGGATGATTACAGACAACACTCTGGTTGCTTTTGAGTGTTTACACTATATTAAACAGGAGAAGGATCCTACAAAGAGTTTTTGTGCATATAAGTTGGACTTATCTAAAGCTTATGATCAGGTTGATTGGGCTTTCTTGAAGCAAGTGATGCAAAGGATGGGTTTCTCTCAGCGATGGATTGACTGGATAATGGTGTGTGTCACGTCGGTGAGATACTCAGTAAAATTAAATGGAACTCTCCTGAATTCATTTGCACCATCGCGTGGGCTGCGGCAAGGAGACCCACTCTCTCCATTCTTATTCTTATTTGTGGCAGATGGTCTTTCAGCTATCCTAAGAAGCAGGGTGCAGGCTGGAGTTATTTTACCCGTGAAAATTTGTAGAAGAGCACCAGGCATATCCCACTTGTTGTTTGCAGATGACACTATGTTGTTCTTCCAGGCTTCAAGGGATCAAGAAGAGCAGGTTAAAGCTTCCTTGGGCCTGTACAGTATGGCCACGGGCCAGAGCCTGAACTATGACAAGTGCTCGGTGTTCTTTGGTGAAGCGTGCCCGGTCTCGGTTCAAGAGCAGGTTCAGGATGTCCTCAAAGTTACAAGTTTAGTTTTCGAAGAGAAGTACTTGGGTCTCCCAACTCCCGAGGGGTGCATGTCCAAAGGAAAGTTCCAAAATCTTCAAACAAGTCTGACCAAAAGACTTGTTCAGTGGGGAGACGGTTATCTGGCACAACCGGGAAGAGAGGTTCTTATAAAGTTTGTTGCACAAGCATTACCCACTTACCTAATGAGTGTTTTCAAGGTTCCGTTCTCGGTGTGTGATGACCTGACTAGAATGGTCAGGAATTTCTATTGGGGGTCGGAGAAGGGCAAGAGGAAGGTTCATTGGAAGGGTTGGGATCATCTTATGCAGCCAAAAGATAGCGGTGGTGTAGGCTTTCGAGACTTTCGTCTTTTTAACCAAGCCCTATTGGCTCGCCAGGCCTGGAGACTGTTAACAAGGCCGGAGAGCTTGTGTGCATGTTTGCTTAAAGCAAAATACTACCCGGCCGGTAAGCTTGAAGACACGGTGTTTTCTGGTAATGCTTCTTCATCTTGGTCGGCTATTAGTCATGGTTTGGAGCTATTGAAGAAAGGATTGATCTGGAGAGTGGGCAATGGAAGAAGCATTCGAGTATGGCGGGACAGTTGGATCCCATGGCCTTTTTCTTATAAACCAATCTCAAGGCAGGGTGTGTGTCGTATTCGCTATGTGTCCGATTTGATGAATGAAAATGGGTCATGGAATGTTCAGTCTCTCAACCAATATTTCATGCAAGCAGATGTGTTGGAGATCTTGAAAATTAGAGTCTCCCTGAGGCGAGGAGCAGATGTCATTGCGTGGGGACCTGACAAATTTGGCGTCTTCTCTGTAAAAAGTGCATATCAATTGGCGTTTGACGACGCTCATAGGGCTACTGCCGCGTCAACCAGTTCAGCGCCGTCGGGAGCAAGGAGCTGCTGGAAGTTCATTTGGAACTGTGGTGCCCCGCCTATAGTGGCTAATTTTGCTTGGAGGGTTGCGAATGATGGGCTGCCAACATGGAAAAACAAACATAAGATTGGACTGGAAACTACAAGTTTTTGCCCAGTTTGTGGGCTTGAGACGGAGGACAACTTCCACCCGTTTTTGAAACGTCAATTTGGCAGAGATCTATATGTGAAAATGGCGAAAATATGGAGACTTCCTCAACTACAATCAATAGTAAACTGTGGGAAGGAGTGGCTACTACAGTTGCTAGCACAGAGAAATGAGATGGAGAGATGTATGATTCTTCTAGTTTTCTGGAGGAGTTGGTATATACGCAATGAGGTGGTACATCACAAGCCGGTTCCGCTAATGGATGTGTCAGTTAGGTTTCTCCAGGGCTATCTGGACTCACTTTTGGCCATCAAAAATGACAATGGAGCTCATCCAGGGAAAGGTAAAGCTTACACTGTATTGGATACCAGGGTTTGGCTGGGTATTCATAACGTCAAGGTGCCTAGATGGATAAAACCTAATCAGGGTTGGACAAAGCTAAACACGGATGGTGCATTTGTGGCAAGCGATGATGCGGGCGCAGGCATTATATTGCGGGACGAATCAAGAAAAATCATCTTCTCGGCTTGCAGGGCGTTATTTTCCTGGAGAGATGCGTTGGAGGCGGAGTTATGTGCCTGTTTGGAGGGATTGGCGTCCTCGATATAACGTACAACCTTGCCGATCCAGGTCGAGTTGGACTCTTTGGTTGCGGTGTCTATGATCACATGCGAGTCTATCGATCGATCAGTTTACTCTTCGTTAGTGAATGAGATTAGAGAGTTTTCGAATTTACATCAAATTTGTATTACTCATGTTGCTCGCTCGCAAAATAAGGCGAGTGACAAGTTAGCTACCTTTGCTCGTCTAAACAATAGGACTATGACTTGGTTAGGGTCAGGTCCTCCTGAAGTTTTGGAGTTAGGTGCTAAGGATTGTAATGAGACCTTGATTGAGTAATACAAAGTTTGAGTTCGCAAAAAAAAGAATACTATATGTAGTGACGCTAAAACTATGACAATTATCAACATAGTGCCAAAACCATTTATCGACATTGAATGACTTCTACGAGTCAAGCATACTGAAATAAAATGTTACTAACACTTGTCATTACTTTTTTTTGCAAAATGAGAGACTTTACAGCAGATGAAACATGTTCAAATATGATTGCGGGTAATTAAGATCAAATGGGCATATAAGCCAATATTAACGCCTCTCTCACATATTGCCCTTACGTTTCTTCATGCCGGCCATATCCAAACACGTTGTAGAACAATATTATATTTAAACTAAAAAATTACAAAGTTTCTGTAAAAGAGTAAATTATAATTAACCATTGATATACGAACATGATGGCCATTGTTTTCCTCCGCCTTCCACAAGCGAGTCCCATGCTAGGGTTTCTCCACCTCTCGTTGACACCACCATTGATATACCTCGTCTCCTATGGCTGTAGGGCCATGGAGGTGCGGTGCATCTGGTCCTTGACGGTGAGTGGACCCATGCTCCATTTTAGGTGCTTTCTTGAGGTTGCTCAGGA
This sequence comes from Triticum dicoccoides, assembly GCF_002162155.2. Classification (NCBI taxonomy): domain Eukaryota; kingdom Viridiplantae; phylum Streptophyta; class Magnoliopsida; order Poales; family Poaceae; genus Triticum; species Triticum dicoccoides. Next base: position 120,351,188 of record NC_041384.1, on the reverse strand, counting down.
ATACGAGGCGGCGCCGGCTCTCTAAAAAATGGAATAATGTACTATGAAGGAAATGTGCCTAAAGGCAATAATAAATGTTATTGTTTATTACCTTGTTTATAATTAATGTTTTATTTTCTATGCTATAATTGCAATTGTCCTCGAGTCCGCAATATGAACGAGATTCAGAGGAAAACCCTTAAGATGTGTTCCTAGTCTCACCTCTAAGGCTAGCTCATGTGTTGCATGGTGATCTTGTTTTTTGTGATCATGGGCATAGTTAAAGTAACGAGGATGCCGACAACAAGGGAAACACGTTGCTGAAAGAACAATTGTGTTGAACAGTGTTGGAAATATGCCCTTAAGGCAATAATAAATGTTATTATTTATCTCTACGTTTGAATTGCATTGGTTCTCAAGTATACATATAAACGAGATTCGAAGGAAAACTCGTTTGCATGTGTGGAATAATAAACACCAAATAGATCCCGAGTCTCGCCTCTAAGACTGGCTCATGTATTGTTTTCCTGATCATGTTCATTGTTAAACTAACAAGGATGTTGGCGATAATGAGAACACATTGTTGGATGAACAAGGGTGTTGAATAGATTCAGCTTAATGATATACTTCGAGATCACGTCATCACATAGTTGTAACTATAATCATACAAACATTAACACATACTCACTTCCTTATACCATGAGGGTATCAAGTACCTTCATGTCGGATAGTATACTTTGGGGTTTGTCAAAAGCTACTCGTAACATGGTAATCATAACAACAACTTTCGGGTGCATTGAAAAAGCATGTTTAGTGACTTGGTAGCTCAGGATTGGGATATGCACCTCCGACGATGGAGAGATATTCTTCCGGCCCTCACGGTGTTTCGGTATCCATCATCGCCTGTCTATACACAACATGATATGATCACGGGGATGTTGGGATACAAAAACGATAAAAGGAACATAATCCAGCAACGAGGATAACTTGGTATGGTGATCAAGAGTTGTTTCATGTGGATAACTGTAAGTGTCGCCTCGTGTTTTACTATATCGTGAAGCAAAGAAAATTGTGTGTGGGAATGGCAGGTTCACTTGATAAGATGTTTTGTGTGGGTGTAGGGTGTTGGGAAACGTAGTAGAAAACAAAAAATCTCACGTACGATCACCCAAGATCAATATGAAGATGCATAACGAGTTGGGATCATGATAGTTATCGTCACTGAGTTGCAGCGGTAGAAGAACATGGCGATGTAGATCATACTTGGAGTCCCTCGAACCGTCCACCAACGACCCCTCTAACCGAAGACCGAAAGCACGACCTCTCTACTTAGTTGCAAGCCTGTAGCCTTCAAAATTTGGCAGGGCTTCGCCGTCCAGAGCTAATTGTCGCCGGAGAATTAGAGGGAGGAGATTAGAACCACATTGGGCTTCTAATTATGAGGTCAAGAGGTTATCCAATCTCTAATTAGTCAACTAGGACCACCTAGAACAAGAACTAGATGAAGCTCCAAAACTTGTATAAACAATAGAGCAAAAAACCCTAGTACATATAGGTTGGAGGAGGAGGAGAGGGCAACCGCCAAGGGGGGGAAGTCCCCCCTTGGGGCACCGGCATAGGAGGGGAAGTTGGACTCCCTCCCCTAGTCCAATTCGCCCCCCATATGGTATGGGGCGCCACTTCCTAATGGGCCTTTATGCCCCATAACTCCTTCCACCTCTTGACATTTGAAGGCCCGTTGGTATTTAAATTAAATATAAAATGTTCTAAAATACTTCTAGACCATTATATATATTCTGTGGCAAGCTAT
>NC_041384.1:120306899-120348783 GCF_002162155.2 Triticum dicoccoides | reverse complement strand
CGCTGCCGCCGTCCCCTACCAGGAAGCCGCGCCGCGGCCGTCCCCCACCAGGAAGTCGCGCCGCCGCCGCGGTCCATCCACCAGGAAGTCGCTCCGCCACCGCTGTCCCCCACCAGGGACTCGCGCCGTCATCGTCGTCCACCCACCAGGAAGTCGCCCCGCTACCGCCGTCCCCCACCAGGAAGTCGTGCCGCCCGCCGCCGCCGCCGTCCACCAAGGAATCTAAGCCGCCGCCGGCCCCCACCAGGAAGCTGTGCTGCTGCAGTGGCCACCACATCCACACGCCGGCGTGACCACCCGGCACCACATCTGTCAGCTCTGTCGCCACCTTCCCTCTGGATTGGGTCTTCCCCCTTGATCCACCGAGCTGTAGGCTTCCCCCGACCGCTGCCACTGTTTGGTGTCGTCCTCGCCAACCGCCTCCTCGTCGCTCACCGTCTCATGCTCGTCGGCACCGACCTCGGGCAGCCACCAGTCACCCAACCCCTGGCATCCCACTCCTCTGCCCAGCGCGCCCGATTCATCCCCACGCAGGCATCCCACGATGCCATCAGTGCAAAAAGTCAACCCGGCGCATGCGTGTGTGCAGGTCAAGTTGATCTACTCAGTGTTGATCCATGAGGCCGATCTGAACTTCACTAACTGTCGGATTCTTCCTGCAGAGCACCAACATGAGTTCTCTCCCGAATCCTCTTTGGCCATGCTCCATTTTTTGTAGATGCAAGAAGCACTGCCCTCTCTATCACTCCATCTCTCTTAGGTGGCAGGCAAAGGAAACAAACCTCTGAACAACCATCTCATCGGCGTCATTTTGGAAATTCAGACCAAAGCTGAATATTTTCTTGAAGAGTTCACCTTCGATTAGTGCTTCTGTGTGTGTAACTATTGGCAGTAGAAAAATCATTTTATATAGAACACAAAAAGGTTCGAAAAATGTCAATGATAGAAGTTCATGTACATGAAGATTGATGCTTCGCATGTTGTGTGTATATACGAGAGCACACAGAAATCATATTGTGCCATTATCCAGTCGCAGTTCAACAAGAAAACCTGCAAGAGTTCTATTAGTATAGTTCGAGCAGAAGAAAAATCATACTGTGCTACTTGACGTTTACAAAAAAAGATGTCATATTGTGCTACTTTTATAAAAAAATCATATCTTTTACGTACTTATAGAAAACCAAGAAATTCCACATTAAAAAAATGGAGAAGTTCACTACTTGTAATAAAACAGATTTTCCTCGTTTCCAGAAAAAATACCATGAAGTTCAAAATTAAAAAACGGAGTGGTTCGATATCCGGTTTGAATTATTTTCCCTTATAAATAACGAATTCAAAAAAATCTTTTCTTAGAAACAAAAACAAAAACAAAGAAGGTCAAACTAAAAGAATAGAGAAGTACAAGTTTAAAAAAACTCAGATTTCCCTCGTTATCAAAAAATGGAAACAAGAAGTTCAAAAATTAAATAACAAGAAATTCAACTTTTAATAATAGAGCGCTTCGAAATTTCGTAAAAAATGATTAAGAAATAAACCAGGAAGTCCATATTAAAAAGATGGAGAAGTTCGATAATTATAGAAACTCAAATTTTCCTCGTTATTAAAGAATGGAAACAAGAAGTTCAAAAATAAAATAACAAGAAGTTCAACTTTTAATAATAGAGCGCTTCAAAATTTCATAATAAAAAGATTAAGAAATAAAACTAGGAAGTCCATATTAAAAAGAAGGAGAAGTTCGATGATTATAGAAAACTCAGATTTTCCTCATTATTAAAGAATGGAAAAAAGAAGTTCAAAAATTAAATAACAAGAAGTTCAACTTTTAATAATAGAGCGCTTCAAAATTTCGTAAAAAGGATTAAGAAATAAAACTAGGAAGTCCATATTAAAAAGATGGAGAAGTTCGATGATTATAGAAATATTAGATTTTCCTCATTATTAAAAGAATGGAAATAAGAAGTTCAAAAATTAAATAACAAGAAGTTCAACTATTAAAATAGAGCGCTTCAAAAAAATTCATAAAAAAGGATTTAGAAGATCGGTTTAAAAATTCATAAAAAAACTCAAAAAAATTCACGTAACCGAGAGAAGTTCAGGTTGATAACTGCCAGAAGTTAATGTACTAGATGGTGTGCATTTTGTATTAAAAAGGAATAAAAAAGCAAAGGCTAAAAGTTTTGTTGTTATAAGTTCAAGTCCTTCGTCGGAGAAAGTTAAAAAAAATATTGTGAGAGAGATTTGTACAAAAGAAAATATTATTTGTGTAACACTGATGAATGGATGAGAAAATTAAAAACAAAAATACGTCACAGAAAAACTTTTTTAGATGAATGAATTTTAGATGAAAAACTTTTAAAACCGTTGCGAGTATGAAAAAATGATCAACACGGGGAAGTTGCGTGTTTACAGCAGCTTTCCATTGGTATATCACCTGCTCAATTTCGGTGAATGGATGGAGAGCTACCAGCAGTGGATGGAGATCTACGAGCAAAAAAAGCACGTGAAAAACAGAGTGAAGTTCAAGTAGACATGTCGAGAAGTTCAGGTTCTTCACGCGGTGTCGTGGAACTGTTACAGCAGCTGTCCTAGAGAAAGGACTTAGTCGTGGAGCCATCGCGACGGGTTAGCTTGAAGGGGTTAAAGCGGACACAGGGACGCAAGAGAGTTTATACTAGTTCGGCCCCTTCGATGAAGGTAAAAGCCTACGTCTAGTTGTGATGGAATTGATGGGGTTTCGATGACTAGGGAGCAAACAAGCTTCGCCTAAGTCTCGAGTTGTTGTCTGTTGTCTAAACCGCCGCCGGGTCATCCCCTTATATACACGGGTGACGCCCGTCGGTTCACAGATTCCCAATACCGGCTCATAGATGTGTCCGTTTTGGTCTCTACTTATTCCTAACTTACAATACAAGTCACATACCAACGCCGGTTTACGGCTACAGGCCTTAAACCGACTATGGGCGTTGAGCTCTCATCTGCCTTCTTGGGCTTTAACATAAATAACTACTAATGAAGTTAACCTGGCCCAGATAGGCCGGTTTACGCTCAGTAGTAATATCCCCAACATTAGGCCCTAGATTGATTTGAACAAGTTCATGTCAATCCTTAGCAAAAATCTTCACCTTCGACATCTTCTTGTAATTTGTTGAACCGTCGTGATGTCATCTTCTCTGGTTGCTGTAAACTGGCGTGACGTCACCTGTTGTAAAGAACCTTATCCATGATACCCCCTTTTTGTTTTTTGTTTAATAGATCTCCGACAATTAAGGTGACAGCTTCATTTCCAAACCCACGGTCCCTTGATTTTCGCGCCTGAATCCTGTCCCTTGCCTTATAAATACGACCGAAGGGTCATTTCTTTTTCCCCTTCGTGCCCTTCTGCTTCGTCTTCCTCGCGTCGTCCAGCTTCGGAGCTCCGCCGCCGTCGACAACCTCTGCTCCAACCTTGGCTGCTGCATCACCCTGACTGTACCAGAGCATCGCGGCGACCTTCTATTTCTTCCTCGGCTCCGGTGAGTTCTTCACCTTTTCCTCCGTAGATCCGTTCTAGGGTTTCCAAGTTCTTCAGAGTTCATCATCTGCTTCGTACTCATATGATAGATCCTAGATGAACCTGTGAACCTTTGCTCTGTGTAGCGGTAGTTCTTAGCATCCGCCTTTACTCACATGCCTCAAGACCGTAGATCTACCTGTATCTCTGCCCATTGATTCGGTACTGTTCTTGTTTGAACCTTGAATATTTTCCTTCTTTTCTGAACTTGCTTCAGACCCATCGCTGTAGAGAAATCTTGTGAAATCTGTTTCTGTATACTTATCTATCTGCAATCTCAACTGTTTCAATGCTTAGATCCGGCGGTTTAACTTTATAGAAAAATTGCCAAACCGGTATATACCATTAGTCCCCTTGTTGAACCGCCTGCTGCTATTGCTTCATAAAACTCCGGTTTAGATAGAGTTGTCTCCGGTTTAACATTGTACATACCAGTGCACTTTAATCAATGCATTCTTGAACCGGAATTACCTATCTTGTAGATTTCATCATGGCCAAGCAAGTATATGAGTGCAACTGGGTTCCTTCTCGCATCACAGAGACTCAACTGAACAATTTAGTCCTGATCGACGCTTTAGGCAGCAAAAACACCATCCATTGGAGAGCCCCTGGCAAAGAATGCCCTCCCGCACCTCAAGAAGGAGAGGTCATCGTTTTCGTAGATCACTTAGCCCGGGGCTTTAAGCCGCCCAGTTCTAAATTTTACCGGGACGTTTTAGCCGATTTTCAACTCCACCCACAAGACACTAGTCCCAACTCTGTTACAAACATGTGTCACTTCCAAGTGCTCTGTGAGGTATTCTTTCAAGAGGAGCCCACAGTAGAGTTGTTCAGAGAGTGTTTCCATCTAAACCGTTGTACTGAGTTTTCTGACGGTTCCAATATGGAATTGGGCGGTGTGGCGATTCAGAAAAGGAAAGAGGTCACATACCCTCACGCCAAGCTGCACAGCCACCCCAAAGAGTGGAATCAAACATGGTTCTATTGCAAAGACACCTCCCCTGCTGGTGAAAATCCTTTGCCTGGCTTTCGTCCGGAGCGGCTTAGCAATACACACCCCTTTCCGCAAAGGTTGACTGCCAAGGAGAGAAGCAAATATGCTCCTCAACTGTCCAAGCTCAGAGCCTTCATGGCCAATGGTTTAAAAGGAGTTGATCTCGCTCGCTGTTGGATATCGTGGAGCATACTGCCCCTTAGTCAGCGCTTCGGTTTGATGTGCGAGTATACTGCCAGTGTTGATGACCCACTGCGACATGCTAACATCCAGCTTACCGATGAAGAAATCACAGAGGCTGTGAATAAAATGTTGAATGAACCGGAACACGTCTGTGCTCGAACCGGCCTACTTCCCTTCGGTGCCACCAACAAACCGCCAGCTATAAGAGTTTGATTGTTCTTTTTTCTGAACCTGTTATTGATATATCTGGTCATTGCTTAATATCAATGCTTGTTTAAATAGGGCAATGATCCGTTTTGGAGCAAGAAACTGCCGCAAGAGAAACCAGAAAAACCAGACAAACCAGAAAGATCAATCCGTCAAAAGACTAAAGCTGTGAAGAAGACTACCCATAGGAAAAGAACCACTGCATCCTCTGATCCGGTCGCTGATGACGATGTGGGTAACCCGGACCTTGAGGTAGAACTTGATTCACTTGGCTTATTTTTCACGCGCCTTATTGATGATGATATTTGTCAGGATGATGCCGAAGCCAGTCATGCTGATGTTGCAGAGGTAATTATTCTTTCCTCCGATTCAGATCCTTTGCCTTCACTAAAAATCCGTCAGGCAAACCGGAAGGTTAAATTTTCTCATCCTCTTGCTTACTTGGATCCCAAATTTCTTATGAAGACCCAACAGCACGAAGCTCGCCGCACGACCCGACATAGTGGCCAGGTAGTTACCTCCGCCGGTTTACCGAATAGTCCGGTTCGGAAATGCCATTCAGAGGTCTCTAATTTGCCTGTCAGTGCTTGTCCTAAAATGGGCTGTTTTCGTCAACCTCTTAATCCGTCTGACTCCGATTATCAGGTCACTTCCCATTCATCATCTGGCGAGTCATCAGCTACCCAGCTGCCACCGCTCAAAACGGTGCTTGGGTAAGCCATACTTATCATAATGCTTCTGGTGTATTACTTTGTAGCATGTACTGTACCGACCTTTGTTACTCCTTTAAGGGCCAAGCCTAAGCCAAGCAAGAAGGCTCGCCTAGATAAAGCAGCTGAAGAAGATGCTATTCCTGAACCGGACAGAGTACTCAACCCTGAAGCAGCCATCCGTGAGGATGTGCCAAACGACCCACCACCACAAGATGATGATTTTATTACTGAAGAGAGACATGTTGATACCTCCGGTCCTGTTGACCAGCCCAGAAGCCCCATCCGGATTGAGAAATCCACCAGTCCATCCAAGTCTACTGATAAACTGACGGCCCCAATGCAAACCGGCGACGCCAAGGATGATGAAGTTGTTATTACTGGCATTGGCCATACAGAGCCAAGCAATCCTGTCGCTTTGTCTAAACATACTGCCAAGGAATAATTTGCTGCCTTTGGCAAGGGCAAGTGGAATGTTGATCTGGCGACTTACGCTACTCTGAAAGCCCAAGACATCCATTCTGGCTATCTGAACCGGCTGTATACCAGTCGTGACTATGAAGCCGGTCTGGTTAACATGATAAAAGATAAATATGAGGTAACTTCCATATGCTCTTTCCTGCTTGTATGCTTCAATTCTTGCTGACTCGCCTAGCCCCCAAGGACCGGTTTGTAATCTTCTTTCAAACCGGGACTTACTAATATAAATCTTAAAGCCTCAAAATTCGCTGATGTAGCCCCCAAGGGCCGCTTCAACTTAGTGTAGTTAAATCGGGACTTAAGTAATTAATATCGCCGCATCAGAACTTATTTGAACAAATAGCCATTAGCCCCCAAGTGCCAAGTTGAATACTTGTATTGAGCTTGGGACTTTATAATCAAGTGAAATATAAAGATCAAATAGGCATTAGCCCCCAAGCGCCAAGTGCATAACTTGTTATGTGGTTGGTGCTTCAATTCTTGCACTGCTTGCTGAATCATATAACTGTCTGTATGCAGGCTGAGCTGAAGACAAAAGAGATCCAAATCGCCGATCTCCAAGAAAATCTGAAGTCCCAACAGACTGAAACCTCAAAAGCAAAAGAGGAGTTGACCAGCGCCTTAAGCATCATGGAACAGCTTAAGAAGGATTTCAAGAAGGAGCAGGCGGATTGGGCTACTGAAAAATCCGATTTAACCAAATGAGCAGAAGACGCCGAGGCTGCACTAAAACCAGTGATGGATGAACTGACCAGCATAAAGAGGCACGTGCATGCCATGACCACTGCTATCTTTGGTAAGCCGGTTTGATTTCTGAATTGATTCTGCCGTCTTACAGAGCTGTCGGTTTGTTAACCCTTTGTGATATTTCAGGGACACGCATTGGTCATTTGGGGTCAAATGTGCGGAAGAAATTGAAAGCCGCCTATATGTTGATCGAACAACTGTACACTGGTGCACAACGGATCATCTGTACTGCATCCCACAACAAGCCGGTGCCCACTTTGATTCAGGACACTCTGCAGAAACTGTCGGTGCTTCCTGCCCGGTTTGAAGAGCTAAAGAAATCTGCTGCTCGAACCGGTGCGATCAATGCCTTAATCCGGGCAAAAGCTTGGGTGCCGGATTTTGATCCTACTGAGGCGGCTCAGGGCTATCCCATCTTGAAGGAAGACGGGACAGAGTTTAGTGAAGCGGATCTGCGGGCAATAAACCGGGAGGTGCGCCCGCTAGCTTGTCAATTGGCTAAAGAAGCAGACTTGTCTCATTATCAAGCCCAATATGACAATCAAAACAAGCGAGTAGCTGCACCAATTCATGAAGCGGAAAATCTTATCCCTCCAATCCGTAAGAATACTTACGCTCCCGATATTGAACCATCGTTGCTGATCCATGATGAAGCTGTCTTTCGAGCATTCATGGGAATCGACTGGACAACTGTTGATTTCCAGCCGCTGGGTAGAGAAACTGAAGTTGAAGCGGCGCGGGATGACCCACAACCATCAGGCCAGGCTGGTGACCAAGCTTGAACCGGCAGCCGGTTTAAACTGCTTCTCCTTTCAAAAACAATGATCTTGTTTTGGGCACCGTGTTGCCTTGTAATAGGCTAGCTGATACTCTTGATCTTAATATGCCTTCGTGCATAACCACTGCAACTTGTTCTTTCTTTGGGTGATGAACTTTCCAAAGTATTTTCTGCAACATAAAAAATCTTAAAGTGCCACCGCGGTTGTACCGTCGGGCAGAGTATGATGTCTGCATATATAAAATCAAAATATCTGAAATTTAAGCATATGATCAAATCTTTGAGATACATAATACCTGCCATCGTTGGGCATGAAGTTGGCTTAGCCAATCTTGAAGCGGAGGTTTCATAAACCCACACTGTTGGAGGAGATAGCAGCTCCTATATATACATAATGTCGGTTTACCATGTAAATCGTGCCAGGTTATAAAACACCGTGTTACTCCGTAATAGGATGTTAACAAAAAATCAGACCGAGCAAATAGTCTCTGGATTAAAAATGGACCGTGTTCCGTCAATTGACAGTGTGAACCGGTTTAAAATTTTGTCGGTTTAAAAAACGCAACAAAAAGAAAGAAATATCTATCAAAGAAAATTGTGAAGCAAAGGCAATGATAAAACCATTTGCAAAATGAGGCTTATTTGAGCCGATCAGATGGCGTTACCATGGTCGGACATGACCAAGCTCCCGACAGGTGTAGCTATGGTTCAAGTCAGCCAGGTCCCCAAATGAAACTGTGGCATTTATGCCGATCAAGTGGCATGGCAATGGTTCGGGTTCGACCAAGCCCCCAAGTGATTCTGTGGCCTTAGGCCGATCAAGAGGCGTGACTGGTTCAGACGTGACCTAGTCCCCAAGTGATCTGGTGGCTTTCGCCTATCAAGAGGTGTTGCATTGGTTCGGACACGACCAAGCCCCCAAGTGATATAACATGATGCTTTGAAAAGCTAACTCAACGGGTAAATCGGAGGCCGCTTTAGAACAACTCCGTGTAACCACACATGATGTAAAAGAACAGATACCCCGCTTTAGCTGAGGTTCCGGTTTATTATATTTAATCATAATATATACATCATCGTAATATGTACATAAGTAGAGCCAATGGCTCAGGTATAGTAAGGCCGAAGATGAGCTATGTTCCACGGCCTGTTGGTCTCCTCCTGTGATGTACGTGAGTCTTTATGCTCTCGAATATCAATCAGATAGTATGACCCATTGTGCAGATTCTTGCCGACCATGAAAGGTCCCTGCCAAGGTGGGGATAGCTTATGCATATCAGTGTGATCTTGGATGAGCCGAAGCACCAAATCTCCTTCCTGAAAGGTTCTGGTTCTGACTCGGTGACTGTGATAACGACGAAGATCCTGTTGGTAAATCGCCGAGCGGGCGGCTGCTATGTCACGTTCTTCATCCAACAAATCCAAAGCGTCTTGCCGTGCTGTCTCATTGTCTGCTTCAACATAAGCCGCCACATGAGGTGAGTCATGACGGATTTCACTGGGGAGAACCGCCTCCGCTCCGTAAACCATGAAGAACGGCGTGTACCCTGTTCATCTGTTGGGTGTAGTATTGATACTTCATAACGCAGATGGCAACTCTTCTACCCAACAACCCGGTGTTCTCTGCAAAGGAACCATAAGCCGGGGCTTGATGCCTCTCAAGATCTCTTGATTAGCCCTTTCTACTTGACCATTGGACTGCGGGTGTGCTACTGATGAAACGTCAAGCCGGATGTGCTCCCGTTCGCAGAACTCCTTCATGGCACCCTTAGACAAATTGGTACCATTATCTGTGATGATACTGTGTGGAAAGCCAAACCGGAAAATCACTTTTTTGATGAACTGAACCGCTGTGGCCGCATCACACTTGCTAACAGGTTCTGCTTCCACCCACTTTGTAAACTTGTCAACCGCCACCAGGAGGTGGGTCTTCTTATCTTTAGACCTTTTGAAAGGCCCAACCATATCTAGCCCCTAAGTCGCAAACGGCCAAGTAATTGGAATCATTCTTAATTCTTGAGCCGGCACATGAGCACGTCTTGAAAACTTTTGGCAACCGTCGCATCATCTGACCAGATCCTCCGCATCAGCATGAGCAGTTAACCAATAGAAGCCATGACGAAATGCTTTAGCTACCAAAGATTTTGAACCGGCGTGGTGACCATAATCTCCTTCGTGGATCTCACACAAAATTTCACAGCCTTCTTTAGGAGACACACAGCGTTGAAACGCCCCTGATATACTGCAATGATGCAACTCGCCATTGACAATAGTCATGGACTTGGACCGCCGGATTATCTGTCGGGACAGAATCTCATCCTCTAGTAACTCGCCCCGGTTCATGTACGCCAGGTAAGGAAACGCCCAATCCTGAATGACATGAAGAGCTGCCACCAATTGAGCCTCCGGATCAGGAATAGCCAAATCCGCTTCACCAGGGAGCTTGACCGGCGGGTTGTGCAGCACATCTAGAAAAACATTGGGCGGGACCGGTTTTCGCTGAGAGCCCAGCCGGCTTAAAGCGTCCACCGCTTCATTCTTCCGTTGGTCCACGTGGTCCACCTGATAGCCTTTAAAATGACCTGCAACAATATCCACCTCACGATGATATGCTGCCATGAGTGGGTCCTTGGAGTCGCAAGTGCCAAACACTTGTTAAGCCACGAGGTCCGAGTCACCGAAGCACTTAACTCGACTTAGGTTCATCTCCTTAGCCATCCGGAGACCATGGAGCAAGGCTTCATACTCAGCTGCATTGTTAGTACAAGGAAACATTAAGCAGAGAATGTAACAAAACTTATCACCTCGTGGGGAAGTTAATACGACTCTAGCCCCCGAGCCTTCCAATTGCCTGGATCCGTCAAAATGGATGGTCCAATATGTGTGATCCGGCTTTTCTTCAGGTGCTTGCATTTCCGTCCAATAATTGATGAAATCAACCAGTGCTTGAGACTTCACCGCCGTCCGAGGCACATACTTCAATCTGTGCTGCGCAAGTTCTATAGCCCACTTGGCAATCCGGCCAGTCGCTTCCCGGTTCTGGATGATATCCCCCAAAGGAGCAGAACTGACCATCGTAATTGGGTGCCCTTGGAAGTATTGCTTAAGCTTCCGGCTTGCCATAAAAACTCCGTACACCAGCTTCTGCCAATGCGGATACCTTTGCTTGGACTCAATGAGTACCTCGCTGATATAATAGACTGGACGTTGAACCGGATGCTCCTTACCTGCCTCCTTTCGCTCCACCACAATAGCCACGCTGACCGCACGAGCATTAGCAGCAACATATAGCAGTAATAGCTCCTTGTCAATGGGAGCGGCGAGCACAGGCGGATTGGCCAATTGCCGCTTTAAGTCCTCAAATGCTTCATCAGCAGCAAAACTCCAGACAAACTGATCCGTCTTCTTCAACATCTGATACAAAGGGATTGCCTTCTCACCAAGGCGGCTGATAAACCGGCTTAACGCGAAAATCCGGCCTGCCACGCGTTGAACATCATTGATACACTTCGGTTTAGCCAGGGAGGTGATGGCTGTGATCTTCTCCGGATTAGCCTCAATTCCCCTGTTGGACACCAGAAAACCCAATAACTTGCCCGCCGGTACACCAAAGACACACTTGTCCGGATTAAGCATCATCTTGTACGTCCTCAGGTTATCAAAGGTTTCCTTCAAATCATCAACCAGAGTCTCCTTCTCCCTGGACTTAACCACGATATCATCCACGTAAGCATGTACATTACGGCCAATCTGCTTGTGAAGACAATTTTGTACACACCGTTGATAAGTTGCCTGGGCACTTTTGAGCCCAAAGGACATAGACACATAGCAGAAGGCTCCAAAGGGAGTTATGAATGCCATCTTCTCCTGGTCCTTAACTGCCATTTTGATCTGATGATAGCCAGAATATGCATCCAAAAAACTTAAACGCTCACAACCCGCCGTAGCATCAATGATTTGATCAATACGGGGGAGGGCAAAAGGATCTGCTGGACAAGCCTTATTAAGATCTGTGTAATCCACACACATGCGCCAGGTGCCGTTTTTCTTAAGGAATAGCACCGGATTGACAAGCCACTCAGGGTGAAAAACTTCAACAATAAAACCAGCTGCTAAGAGCCTGGCTACCTCTTCTCCAATCGCCTTGCGTCTTTCTTCGTTAAACCGGTGGAGGAACTGTTTCACCGATTTGTATTTAGGATCCACATTAAGGGTGTGCTCAGCGAGTTGCCTCGGTACACCTGGCATGTCAAAGGGCTTCCATGCAAAAATGTCCCGATTCTCACGGATGAACTCGATGAGCGCGCTTTCCTATTTCGGATCCAAGTTGGCACTGATGCTGAACTGATTGGATGAATCGCCAGGTACAAAGTCAACAAGCTTAGTTTCTGATGCCGATTTGAACTTCAGGGCCGGATCATGCTCCGTAGTTGGCTTCTTTAATGGAGTCATGTCCGCCGGATCAACACTGTCCTTATAATACTTCAGCTCCTCGGTGGCACAAACCGACTCTATGTAGGCCGCATCTCCTTCCTCGCACTCCAAAGCGATTTTACGGCTTCCGTGAACCGTTATTGTCCCCTTGTAACCCGGCATCTTGAGCTGCAAATACATATAACAGGGTCGTGCCATAAACTTGGCGTAGGTCGGTCGCCCAAACAGAGCGTGATATGGACTTTGGATTCTTCACCACTTCAAACGTCAATGTTTCCGACCTAGAATCATGATCATCTCCAAAGGCCACTTCTAGAGCTATCTTACCAACAGGATATGCTGACTTGCCAGGTACCACACCGTGGAACACCGTATTAGACGGTTTGAGATTTTTATCTGTTAGTCCCATACGATGGAAGGTCTCATAGTACAAGATATTAATGCTGCTCCCTCCATCCATGAGCACTTTGGTGAACTTGTAACCTCGCACCTGAGGCGCCACCACCAGAGCCAACTGACCCAGATTATCAACCTGGGGAGGGTGATCCTCTCTGCTCCATATGATTGGCTGTTCAGACCAGCGTAGATAACGGGGCATGGCCGGTTCAACAGAGTTGACTGCCCGCCTCTGAACCTTCCGGTCTTGCTTGTCCAAGCTAGTGGTGAAGACATGGTACTGCCCACTATTCAACTGCTTTGGGTTGCTCTGGTAACTTGACTGTTGCTGTTGCTGGTTATAACCACCCTGGTTGTTCTGATTATTTTGATTATTATGTCCACCCGGATTACCATAAAATCCTGAACCGGAATTTCCTCCACCGTAACCCGGCCCGGATCCTGAGCCACCGCCGGAGCCGTGATCATATCGGAAAGCATTAGAATTCTTGAACTCCTGCATAATAAAGCAATCCTTCCAAAGGTGGTTTGCTGGCACCTCCTTCGTCCCATGTCTTGGACAGGGCTGGCTCAGTAGATAATTTAGGCGATTCGGGTTAGGGTTGGGTGCCCCACTGCAATTTGGCAGTTTACCCTTGCGTCGCTGGCCCTTGTCCTGCGCGTTGGTATTAGCCACAAAGTCCATGTTACCATCCGCTTTACGCTTGCCTCCGCTACCATTGCCTGCCTAGTGGTGCTGCTGACCCTTGGAGTTGTTGTTCCTCTTTCCCTTCCCTGCCTTGTCATCATAGATTCGGGATCCTTGGTACTATCAGAATTAGCATACTTTACCAAAGCGGCCATGAGGGTCCCCATGTTAGTGCAATGGCGCTTCATCCGTCCCAACTTCAGCTTTAGGGGCCCAAACCGGTAGTTGCCTTCTAGGGTTAAGACTGCGGTGTCAGCGTTGATGCGGTTTGATGAATGCAACACTTGTGAGACCCGGACCGAATGAGTCGTCGATTCTCCTTCCTCCTGGACACAGGCAACTAAGTCCACTATCGACATAGGATGCTTACATGTATCCTTGAAATTACTAATAAACCGGACTCGTAATTGGGCCCATGAATTGATAGAGTTGGCCGGTAAGCTTTTTAACCAAGTGCGGGCCGTTCCTTCAAGCATCATGGTGAAGTACTTCGCACATGCCGCATCATCCGCATCAAGCATCTCCATGGCCATCTCATAGCTCTCCACCCATGTCTCTGGGGGTTGATCCACCGTGTAATTTGGTACCTTGCGCGGGCCCTTGAAATCCTTGGGCAGGCGCACATTGCGTAAAGCGGGGATAAGGCAAGGCACCCCCAAAGAGCTAGAAGTAACACTGGGTTCGACCGAAATAGTTGGATGAACCGGCATAAGCTGCCAAGCCTGATACTGCATGGCTAACTCGGCCTCCCTGCGCGCTCGGGCCCGGTCCACCACTTCCTGAGCGTTATCAGCACCACCCGTCGGGTTGTTGCCGCGGGGTGCTCCACGTCGTTCATTACTTGACACTGCTGGTTCATCCATACGCCTGCTATAGCTCCGGCTTGGATGAGGGTCGAGTGGATCCAGTCGTGGCTGTAGGAGTACGCTTCCTGTTGGACCAAAGCTGTCCTAAGAAGCTCCTTGACCCGTCGTGTCTCTACCGCCTGCGGCGAGTCACCTTCAATTGGAATGGCCTCCAGCCGTGCAATAACGGCAACGAGATTGTCCATTGAGTTGGAGTAGTGACCCGGAGGTGTTGAAACAGCCTGAGGTATAACAGTGTTTTGACGAGGCGGATTCATCGGACAGGGCTGAACCGGCACACCGGTCCCCAAAGCTTCCGGCCGGTTTCCCTCCAGCGGATTGCTGGTTCCTGCTCCTGGGGTGTTGAAAAGGTCTCTGGCCTCGAAAACTGAAGGCAAACGGGATCGGTACTTCCTCCTCATGACTTCATGCGACGCGTTCTGGTATAACATGAGCCTGTAGGCTTGTGCGTCTAAAGCGGCCCGCTCTGTGGTCATCCTGGCATTCTCAGCTGCCAGGTCCACCTTGCCCTGGGTGATCTGTTCCTTCACCTTTGCAATCTTCGCGTTGTGGACTTCCTGATCCGCCGGATTAGCTTCTGCCATAAGCGCAGCCAATGCATCAAATAGATCTAATAGAACTTGAGCCGGCGGGCGTGCAGAGCTTCCTGCCCTGGCAGCTGTCGCCGCTGCTGAACCAGAGTTTATTGGCCCAGCGGTCGAAGAATGAAGCGATGCTTGTGTGCCAGCCATGAATATTCCAAGTCGGTTGGGTAGATCAGAGGGGTCCGGAATATTGTCGCCATCGGAACAACCCCCAATCTGGCCATCTTGTAGCTGATATAGAGATTCGGTTTCTTCGGTTGATGACTCGTCGCCGGAATAAACGACGGTCTCGCCGCGAGATTCTGATCCATCCTCGTAACTTCCTCCATGGATGACTCCCACGAAGGCACGCTTCACGGCCGGTTTAACCCGGGCGGACCATGCACGCTGAGCCATTTTAATGAGGTCGGTGCAGATGTCCGGCTCAGGGCCCGGTTCACCGATCTTGTCAATGAAAACGTGTATGCCACCAAAGGGGACCCGGTACCCGTACTCAACTGAGCCGGCCTCAGGGCCCCAGCCTGCATCATCGATGTAGAGCTTGCCGCGACGACTCTTAGTCATCCGGCCCACAGCGTAGCCCTCGAGTCCTTCAAAGCGGCCCTCCAAGAACTTGAAACCATCGTGCGATAGCCCCACGGTGGGCGCCAACTGGCATAGAACTGTCACGACAGATGTCCTAGAGAAAGGACTTAGTCGTGGAGCCATCGCGACGGGTTAGCTTGAAGGGGTTAAAGCGGACACAGAGACGCAAGAGAGTTTATACTAGTTCGGCCCATTCGATGAAGGTAAAAGCCTATGTCTAGTTGTGATGGAATTGATGGGGTTTCGATGACTAGGGAGCAAACAAGCTTCGCCTAAGTCTCGAGTTGTTGTTTGTTGTCTGAACCGCCGCCGGGTCGTCCCCTTATATACACGGGTGACGCCCGTCGGTTCACAGATTCCCAATACCGGCTCATAGATGTGTCCGGTTTGGTCTCTACTTATTCCTAACTTACAATACAAGTTACATACCAACGCCGGTTTACGGCTACAGGCCTTAAACCGACTATGGGCCTTGAGCTCTCATCTGCCTTTTTGGGCTTTAACATAATTAACTACTGATGAAGTTAACCCGGCCCAGATAGGCCGGTTTACGCTCAGTAGTAATATCCCCAACACGCGGTGCATTTTTGAAGAATCTGTTTTGCGATAGAGGCAGAACGAATGATCTCGCCATTTTCGCAATTACTTGAAAACGGCTGGGAATCGGAGAAAACCATCAACATGAAAAAGTTCGCATTTTTCATAGCTTTTCAACGATATATTATTTGCCCCATTCCAATAAAATTTGTAGAAAATATGGCGAAAATACGTTTTTAGCTATTTTCGAAACTGACCTAAAACCGTAAAGAATTGGGAGAAACAATATATACCAAAAAGTTTCGCATTTGCTCAACCTTTCCAACGCCATATCATTTGCTGCATTCGGACGCACGGTTAAAAAATTAGCTCGAAAATACGAACTCGGTAGGACTTGGACCATTTTCTAAATTACTCTTAAACCATTCAAAATTAGAAAAAAACTTTCAAGATGAAAAAGTAGCGCATTTTCATAAGCTTTCCAACGCCATAACATATGCCTCAATTGGATTAGCCATTTAGAAATGACATCGAAAATATGAACTCAGCTGTTCGGTTTACGAAATTTTACGTTTTTTCAAATTACTCTTTAACCATAGGGAATTAGAGAAAACTTTCAACATGTGGAAGGACAGTTTTGCAGCAGCTTTCCAACGTCATATTATATGCCTCATTCCGATAAACGGTTTAGAAATGCGATCGAAAATACGATTCACGTTTTTTGTGTGAAGAAAAAACAATTTTCAAAACTGCTCTTAAAACACTTATATTTTGTCAAAAATTTAAGTTGGGTCATGATATTGGTGTCCATAGCTTTCCAACGATATATCGTAAGCCCCATTTGGGCAATGTTAGCGGAAGTTCAACCTAGTACTCGGGGAAGTTCAACATACTACTAGCGGGGCAGGTCAGGTTGTGATCAGAATATTATTCTGATCCCGTGAGGCAATAATAATGTTATTAATTATTTCCTTATATCATGATAAATGTTTATTATTCATACTAGAATTGTATTAACCGGAAACATGATACATGTGTGAATACATAGACAAACAGAGCGTCACTACTATGCCTCTACTTAACTAGCTCCTTAATCAAAGATGGTATGTTTCCTAGCCATAGACAAAGAGTTGTCATTTGATTAATGGGATCACATCATTAGGAGAATGATGTGATTGACTTGACCCATTCCGTTAGCTTAGCAATTGATCGTTTAGTTTGTTGCTATTGCTTTCTTCATGACTTATACATGTTCTTATGACTATGAGATTATGCAACTCCTGTTTACCGGAGGAACACTTTGTGTGCTACCAAACGTCACAACGTAACTGGGTGATTATAAAGGTGCTCTACAGGTGTCTCCGAAGGTACTTGTTGGGTTGGCGTATTTCGAGATTAGGATTTGTCACTCCGATTGTCAAAGAGGTATCTCTGGGCCCACTTGATAATACACATCACTTAAGCCTTGCAAGCATTGCAACTAATGAGTTCATTATGGGATGATGTGTTACAGAACGAATAAAGAGACTTGCCGGTAACGAGATTGAACTAGGTATTGAGATACCGACGATCGAATCTCGGGCAAGTAACATACCGATGTCAAAAGGAACAACGTATGTTGTTATGCGGTTTGGCCGATAAAGATCTTCGTAGAATATGTAGGAGCCAATATGAGCATCCAGGTTCCGCTATTGGTTATTGACCGGAGACGTGTCTCAGTCATGTCTACATAGTTCTTGAACCCGTAGGGTCTGCACGCTTAAAGTTCGATGACAGTTATATTATGAGTTTATGGTTTTTGATGTACCGAAGGTAGTTCGGAGTCCCGGATGTGACCACGGACATGACGAGGAGTCTCGAACTGTTCGAGACGTAAAGATCGATATATTGGACAACTATATTTGGATACCGGATTGGTTCCGGGTGAGATCGGGATAATACCGGAGCACCACGAGCTTATCAGAACCCCCGGGAGGTATATGGGCCTTAATGGGCTTTAGTGGAAAGGAAGGGAAAGGAGCAAGGGAACCCCCCCCCCCAATCCCAATCCGAATTGGCCCCCCCTTGCCTTCATCCCTCCTTCCTCTTCTTTCCATCTCCCTCTCCAAATAGGAAAAGGGAGGAGTCCTACTCCCGGTGGGACTAGGACTCCCCCCTTGGGTGCGCCTCCTCCCCTTGGCCAGCCCTCTCCTCCCCTCCTTTATATACGGAGGAGAGGGGCTCCCCACAGACAGAACAAATGATCTCTTGGATCTTTTAGCCGTGTGCGGTGCCCCCCTCCACCATAGTCCACCTCGATAATATTGTAGCAGTGCTTAGGCGAAGCCCTATGACAGTAGAACATTAACATCGTCACCACGCCATCGTGCTGACGGAACTCTCTCTCAAAGCTCGGCTGGATCGGAGTTCGAGGGACGTCATCGAGTTGAACATGTGCAGAACTTGGAGGTGTCGTACGTTCGGTACTTGATCGGTCGGATCGTGAAGACGTACGACTACATCAACTGCATTGTGCTAATGCTTCCGCTTTCGGTCTACAAGGGTACGTGGACACACTCTCCCCTCTTGTTGCTATGCATCACCATTATCTTGCGTGTGCGTAGAATTTTTTTTGAAATTACTACGTTCCCCAACAGTGGTATTAGAGCCTGGTTATATGCGTTGATGTTATATGCACGAGTAGAACACAAGTGAGTTGTGGGCGATACAAGTCATACTGCTTACCAGCATGTCATACTTTGGTTCGGCGGTATTGTTGGATGAAGCGGCCTGGACCGACATTACGCGTACGCTTATGCGAGACTGGTTCTACCGACGTGCTTTGCACACAGGTGGCTGGCGGGTGTCAGTTTCTCCAACTTTAGTTGAACCGAGTGTGGCTACGCCCGGTCCTTGAGAAGTTTAAAACAGCACTAACTTGACGAACTATCATTGTGGTTTTGATGCATAGGTAATAACGGTTCTTGCTCAGCCCGTAGCAGCCACGTAAAACTTGCAATAACAAAGTAGAGGACGTCTAACTTGTTTTTGCAGGGCATGTTGAGATGTGATATGGTCAAGACATGATGCTATATTTTATTGTATGAGATGATCATGTTTTGTAACCAAGTTTTTGGCAACTGGCAGGAGCCATATGGTTGTCACTTTATTGTATGCAATGCAATCGCCCTGTAATTGCTTTACTTTATCACTAAGCGGTAGCGATAGTCGTAGAAGCAATAGTTGGCGAGACAACAACGATGCTATGATGGATATCAAGGTGTCGCGCCGGTGACGATGGTGATCATGACGGTGCTTCGAAGATGGAGATCACAAGCACAAGATGATGATGGCCATATCATATCACTTATATTGATTACATGTGATGTTTATCTTTTATGCATCTTATTTTGCTTTGATTGGCGGTAGCACTATAAGATGATCTCTCACTAAATTTCAAGATAAACGTGTTCTCCCTGAGTATGCACCGTTGCCAAAGTTCATCGTGCCCAGACACCACGTGATGATCGGGTGTGATAAGCTCTTTGTCCATCTACAACGGGTGCAAGCCAGTTTTGCACACGCAGAATACTCAGGTTAAACTTGACGAGCCTAGCATATGCAGATATGGCTTCGGAACACTAAGACCGAAAGGTCAAGCGTGAATCATATAGTAGATATGATCAATGTAGTGATGTTCACCATTGAAAACTACTCCATTTCACGTGATGATCGGTTATGGTTTAGTTGATTTGGATCACATGATCACTTAGATGATTAGAGGGATGTCTATCTAAGTGGGAGTTCTTAAGTAATATGATTAATTGAACTTAAATTTATCGTGAACTTAGTACCTGATAGTATTTTGCATGTCTATGTTTGTTGTAGATAGATGGCTCGTGCTGTTGTTCGGTTGAATTTTAATGCGTTCCTTGAGAAAGCAAAGTTGAAAGATGATGGTAGAAATTACACGGGTTGGGTCCGTAACTTGAGGATTATCCTCATTGCTGCACAGAAGAATTACGTCCTGGAAGCACCGCTAAGTGCCAAACCTGCTGCAGGAGCAACACCAGATGTTATGAACATCTGGCAGAGCAAAGCTGATGACTACTCGATAGTTCAGTGTGCCATGCTTTACGGCTTAGAACCGGGACTTCAACGATGTTTTGAACGTCAAGGAGCATATGAGATGTTCCAGGAGTTGAAGTTAATATTTCAAGAAAATGCCTGGATTGAGAGACATGAAGTCTCCAATAAGTTCTATAGCTGCAAAATGGAGGAGAATAGTTCTGTCAGTGAGCATATACTCAAAATGTCTGGGTATCATAATCACTTGACTCAACTGGGAGTTAATCTTCCTGTTGATAGTGTCATTGACAGAGTTCTTCAATCACTTCCACCAAGATACAAAAGCTTCGTGATGAACTATAATATGCAAGGGATGAATAAGACAATTCCCAAGCTCTTCGCAATGCTAAAGGCTGCGGAGGTAGAAATCAAAAAAGAGCATCAAGTGTTGATGGTTAATAAGACCGCCAGTTTCAAGAAAAAGGGCAAAGGGAAGAAGAAGGGGAACTTCAAGAAGAACAACAAACAAGTTGTTGCTCAGGAGAAGAAACCCAAGTGTAGACCTAAGCCTGAGACTGAGTGCTTCTACTGCAAATAGACTGGTCACTAGAAGCGGAACTGCCCCAAGTATTTGGCGGATAAGAAGGATGGCAAGGTGAACAAAGGTATATGTGATATACATGTTATTGATGTGTACCTTACCAGAGCTCGCAATAGCACCTGGGTATTTGATACTGGTTTTGTTGCCAATATTTGCAACTCGAAACAGGAACTACGGATTAAGCGAACACCGGCTAAGGACGAGGTGATGATGCGCGTGGGAAATGGTTCCAAAGTTGATGTGATCGCCGTCGGCACGCTACCTCTACATCTACCTTCGGGATTAGTTTTAGACTTAAATAATTGTTATTTGGTGCCAGCGTTGAGCATGAACATTATATCTGGATCTTGTTTAATGCAAGATGGTTATTCATTTAAATCTGAGAATAATGGTTTTTCTATTTATATGAGTAATATCTTTTATGGTCATGCACCCTTGAAGAGTGGTCTATTTTTGATGGATCTCGATAGTAATGATACACATATTCATAATGTTGAAGCCAAAAGATGCAAAGTTGATAATGATAGTGCAACTTATTTGTGGCACTGCCGTTTGGGTCATATTGGTATAAAGCGCATGAAGAAAACTCCATACTGATGGACTTTTGGAATCACTTGATTATGAATCACTTGGTACTTGCGAACCATGCCTCATGGGCAAGATGACTAAAACGCCATTCTCCGGAACTATGGAGCGAGCAACTGATTTGTTGGAGATCATACATACTTATGTATGTGGTCCAATGAATGTTGAGACTCGCGGCAGGTATCGTTATTTTCTCACCTTCACAGATGATTTAAGCATATATGGCTATATCTACTTAATGAAACATAAGTCTGAAAAATTTGAAAAGTTCAAAGAATTTCAGAGTGAAGATGAAAATCATCGTAACAAGAAAATAAAGTTTCTACGATCTGATCGTGGAGGAGAATATTTGAGTTACGAGTTTGGTCTACATTTGAAACAATGCAGAATAGTTTCGCAACTCACGCCACCCGGAACACCACAGCGTAATGGTGTGTCCGAATGTCGTAATCGTACTTTACTAGATATGGTGCGATCTATGATGTCTCTTACTGATTTACCGCTATGATTTTGGGGTTATGCTTTAGATACGGTCGCATTCATGTTAAATAGGGTACCATCAAAATCCGTTGAGACGACACCTTATGAATTATGGTTTGGCAAGAAACCAAAGTTCTCGTTTCTTAAAGTTTGGAGCTGCGATGTGAAAAAGTTTGAACCTGATAAGCTCGAACCCAAATCAGAAAAATGTGTCTTCATAGGATACCCAAAAGAGACAGTTGGGTACACCTTCTATCAAAGATCTGAGGGCAAGACATTCGTTGCTACGAATGGATCCTTTCTAAAGAAGGAGTTTCTCTCGAAAGAAGTGAGTGGGAGGAAAGTAGAACTTGATGAGGTAACAGTACCTGCTCCCTTATTGGAAAGTAGTTCATCACAGAAACCGGTTCCTGTGACGTCTACACCAATTAGTGAGGAAGTTAATGATGATCATGATCATGAAACTTCAGATCAAGTTGTTATTGAACCTCGTATGTCAACCATAGTAAGATCCGCACCAGAGTGGTACGGTAATCCTGTTCTGGAGGTTATGTTGCTAGACCATGATGAACCTACAAACTATGAAGAAGCGATGGTGAGCCCAGATTCCGCAAAATGGCTTGAAGCCATGAAATCTGAGATGGGATCCATGTATGAGAACAAAGTGTGGACTTTGGTTGACTTGCCCGATGATTGGCAAGCCATTGAGAATAAATGGATCTTCAAGAAGAAGACCGACGTTGATGGTAATGTTACTGTCTATAAAGCTCGACTTGTTGCAAAAGGTTTTCGACAAGTTCAAGGGATTGACTACGATGAGACCTTCTCACCTGTAGCGATGCTTAAGTCTGTCCGAATTATGTTAGCAATTGCCGCATTTTATGATTATGAAATTTGGCAAATGGATGTCAAAACTACATTCCTGAATGGATTTCTGGAAGAAGAGTTGTATATGATGCAACCGGAAGGTTTTGTCGATCCAAAGGGAGCTAACAAAGTGTGCAAGCTCTAGCTGAGGGAGTCCTGGATTAGGGGGTCCTCGGACAACCGGACTATATCCTTCGGCCGGACTGTTGGACTATGAAGATACAAGATTGAAGACTTCATCTCGTGTCCGGGTGGGACTCTCCTTTGCGTGGAAGTCAAGCTTGACAATTCGGATATGTAGATCTCCTCCATTGTAACCGACTCTGTGTAACCCTAGGCCCCTCCGGTGTCTATATAAACCGGAGGGTTTAGTCCGTAGGACAACAACAATCATAATCATAGGTTAGCTTCTAGGGTTTAGCCTCTACGATCTCATGGTAGATCAACTCTTGTAATACTCATATCATCAAGATCAATCAAGCAAGAAGTAAAGTATTACCTCCATCGCGAGGGCCCGAACCTGGGTAAACATTGTGTCCCCCGCCTCCTATTACCATCTGCCTTAGACGCACAGTTTGGGACCCTCTACCCGAGATCCGCCGGTTTTGACACCAACATTGGTGCTTTCATTGAGAGTTCCACTGTGTCGTCACCATAAGGTTTGATGGCTCCTTCGATCATCGGCAACGATGCGATCCAGGGTGAGGTTTTTCTCCCCAAACATATCTTCGTATTCGGCGGCTTCGTACCGCATGCCAACTCGCTTGGCCATCTGGAGCAGATCAAGAGCTACGCCTCTGGCCGTCAGGTCAGGTTTGGAAACTTAAACTATACTGCCGACATCCGCGGAGACTTGATCTTTGATGGATTCGAGCCCGTGTCAGGTGCGCCGCATAGCCATGATAAGCATGACTTAGCTCTGCCGCCGGACGGTGTTCGGGAGATTACACTTGTGGCTACTCCGGCCTCAATCCGGAGCAGATCGCGCCGTCTGAGGACGGGTGGATGGACCCTGCCACGAAGGCCGCACACCCAGCGGCGATAGAGCCGAATACTGACTTCACCCCCTATGAGACCTCTGTTGTCGGACCCTTGGATTCGTCCCCGGCCACAGGCTCCGAACCGCCTGCGTCTGTGCCTATCGAATCTGATTGGGCACCGATCATGGAGTTTACCTCCGCGGATATCTTTCAGCACTCGCCCTTGGGCGACGTACTAAATTCATTGAGGTCCCTCTCCTTGTCAGGAGACCCTTGGCCGAACTATGTCCGGCTTGAGTGGGAAGCGGACGACGAAGAAATTCATTCCCCACCTGCAAGGCACTTAATAGCCACTTTCGTCGACTCAACCGACATGCTTGATTTCGGCTCCGAAGACATCGGTAGTATGGACGACGATGCAGGAGAAGAACAGGAACCACTGCCCATAGGGCACTGGACAACCACCTCATCATATGATATATACATGGTGGACACTCCTAAAGAAAGCGATGGCAATAAGGCAACGGAGGATAATCCCCTCGAGAAGCAATTTAAGCACTGGTGTCATCGGCGCCGCTCTAAGCCCCGCCATAGCAAAAGTAGTGATACCGGCACAAGAGACAATAACGCTGCGGACAGTGCCGAAGACGAAGACAATCCCCTCCAGCCAGGCTTCGAGCGGGAGGATGGGCAAGCTAGCCCTAAGGAACAGGCGGCAGATGGAGAATCAGAGGATGGCAATTACATGCCCCTCTCTGATGACGATGTGAGCCTCGGCGACGAAGAATTTATCGTGCCTAAGGATCCCGTCGAGCAGGAGCGCTTCAAGTGCCGGCTTATAGCCACAGCAAAAAGCCTGAAGAAAAAGCAACAACAGCCTCAAGCTGATCAAGATCTGCTAGCAAATAGATGGACCGAGGTGCTGGCAGCCGAGGAAAACGAACTCGAGCGCCCAACCAAAAGTTACCCAAAGCGCATGTTGCTACCCCAACTCGAGGAGGAAGCATTAAAGCCTACGCTCCCAGCGTATGATGCGGCTGACCGACCACCTCGTGGCCGAGACAAAGCGGCATATCAGGCCGAAGCCCAGCCCGCACCCCGTCGCCAGCTAAACAAAAATACCAAGGCCCGGGGTAATATGCAGGACCTGCGAGATATATTGGAAAACAAGGCAGGACATGCAAGATCGATCTACGAATCACGGGGGCGCGCCCCAACGCGTGACGACGACCGTCACGCCGGATATACTAAAAGCAAATCCAGCCAGGCCGAATACAGCAGACAAGACTCGTATGAACTGCGTCGTGATATAGCCCGGCACAGAGGCGCCGCACACCCCCTATGCTTCACTGACAAAGTAATGGATCATGAACTCCCAGAAGGTTTTAAACCCGTGAATATTGAATCATATGATGGCACAACAGACCCCGCGGTATGGATCGAAGATTTCCTCCTCCACATCTACATGGCCCGCGGTGACGATTTACATGCCATCAAGTACCTCCCATTAAAACTCAAAGGACCTGCTCGGCATTGGCTCAATAGCCTGCCGGCAAACTCCATTGGCAGTTGGGAGAATTTGGAGGACACATTCCTTGACAACTTCCAGGGCACTTATGTGCGACCACCGGATGCCGATGACTTGAGTCACATAACCCAATAGCCAGGGGAATCAGCCAGGAAATTCTGGACTTGGTTCCTAACTAAAAAGAACCAAATCGTCGATTGTCCGAATGCCGAGGCCTTAGCGGCATTTAAGCATAACATCTGCGACGAGTGGCTCGCCCGACACCTCGGCCAAGAAAAGCCGAAGTCCATGGCAGCCCTCACGACACTCATGACCCGCTTTTGTGCTAGCGAGGATAGCTGGCTGGCTCGCATCAACAACACATCGAGAAACCCTGGCAATTCAGATGCCAAAGATAGCAATGGCAGGCCACACTGCAACAGACACAAACACCGTAACAACGGCGACAACGGCGAAGACACGCTAATTAATGCCAGATTCAGTGGCTCTAAATCCGGTCAACAGAAAAAACCGTTCAAAAGAAGCAATCCGGGCCCGTCCAGCTTGGACCGCATACTCGATCATTCGTGTCAAATTCACGGCACCCCCGATAAGCCAGCCAACCACACCAACAAAGAATGCTGGGTGTTCAAACAAGCCGGCAGGTTGAATGCCGAAAACAAGAAAAAGGGGTTGCATAGCGATGACAAGGAGGATCCCCGGCCGCCGAACACAGGAGGACAGAAGAAATTTCCTCCCCAAGTGAAAACGGTAAACATGATATACGCAATCCATATTCCCAAGCGGGAACGGAAGCATGCACTGAGGGACGTATATGTGATGGAGCCAGTCGCCCCAAAGTTCAACCCATGGTCTGCTCGTCCGATCACCTTCGACCGTAGGGACCACCCCACCAGTATCCATCATGGTGGTTCTGCCGCATTGGTCCTTGACCCCATCATTGACGGATTTCACCTCACTCGAGTCCTTATGGACGGTGGCAGCAGCCTGAACTTGCTTTATCAGGATACAGTGTGCAAAATGGGTATAGACCCCTCGAGGATCAAACCCACCAAAACAACCTTTAAAGGTGTCATCCCAGGTGTAGAGGCCTCTTGCACGGGCTCAATAACACTGGAAGTAGTCTTCAGATCTCCGGACAACTTCTGAAGCGAGGAGTTAATCTTCGATATCGTCCCCTTCCGCAGTGGCTATCATGCACTGCTCGGACGAACCACATTTGCCAGATTCAATGCGGTACCGCATTATGCATACCTCAAGCTCAAAATGTCAGGACCTCGCGGGGTTATAACAATTAATGGAAACACAGAACGCTCGCTCCGCACGGAGGAGCACACTGTGGCCCTCGCAGCAGAAGCGTAAAGCAGCCTTATGAGGCAAACTGCCAGTTCGGCGAAAAAGACCCCGGACGACTTCAAGCGAGTCTGGAGTACCCTGCAAGAGGATCGCCAGGCACGTTTAGAGTTCGCCTAGCAATTCGGCCTCCGTCCTAGTCCCAGTCAAGCGGCGAAATTTGCGTCGCACGTACATAATTACGTGCTCAAGATACCATGGGCATATGCGGATGCACGGCCATGGCACATCCCACAATGTGGCTCAACCACTTCAGGGCCCGTATACCTTTAACATTTTCTTCCTTTCAGGCCCCTATTCTCTGAAGGCCCTCTCCGATCGTCTGATTATCGGACCCGTCACGGGAAAGAAACACCAACGAAGCAAGAAGCTTTGACGTACAAGGGAATCCTTAGGTGGTCTCCGATAACGATCGATATACCTGTTTTGCATACCCATATGCAGCTTGACCTTGGATAGGACATGTCAAATAGTCCTATTTTTTACTTATTGCACTACATGTATGCATACGCTTTGACGTATCATTTAAATAACAATATACAACATCAACTCATCATTGCATTCATTTATCTTTTTTTTCCTGTCTGCTTACTTACGACAAGTCGCACCCGTACATTCTGATACGACCAGTGCGCTAGGGGCTTCAGTTTACCCCATAACATGGCATGAAAAGTCCGAACACTTTCGACAGTGCGGCACCCCGAACTTATAGCATTATATGCATCAGCTCCGAATCATGTCTTGGGTCAATAATTGGGTTTGCCCGGCTCCCATGTTTTGGTACCTTATGTTCCGCTATATCGGCTAAGGTAGCACTGGGAGAACTACTGCGATTGTGTCCCGGTTCTTCCGGATGAGCACCTCAGTAGAGAAAGCCGAAAACTGATTGTCATGATGCGGCGAGAGCTGGTCGCTGTTCGAGAGGTCTCAAATCCTTAAAGATTTTTTCCGCTTCGGGCGAGGAGTCGGCCTTGTCCGATTTAGGTGTACATAGCGCCCCTTCGGCCCTCCGAATACTAGGGGCTTCGCCAAAATTTAAAATTGTAGACTTCCATGGCTAGGTGAGAGTGATAAAGCTTTATAGTCCGATTGGCTGGTTCGTTGCGCTGAACACCTCCTTCGAAGGACCCAAAATTGAGATAAAGAGTGATCAAGTTTATTCGGAACACCTCAGTACTAGTTACATGGGGGCAGAAACCGATGACTGGCCAACTCTCAAATTTTATAAACGGCCACACAGAAGGTAATATTTTAAATTAACAAGTGTTACATAGTGCACTTGAACTCGTTTCACATTACAGGATCACATGAGTACATTCATTCAAATATTACATCCTTAGCACGTTCCTCTGCCACAAGGCGAGCACCCTTCAGGACACTGTCATAATACTTTTCGGGATGGCGATGCTCCTTGCCCTCCGGCGGCCCCTCCTTCACCAGCTTTTCGGCATCCATCTTCGCCCGGTGCACTTTCGCCCGAGCAAAAGCCCTGCGCGCACCCTCAATGCAGACGGACCGCTTTATGACTTCAAGCCGAGGGCAGGCGTTCTCAAGCCGCCTTACCAGGCCAAAATAGCTGCCGGGCAGGGGCTCGCCAGACCACATCCGGACTATGAGGCCCTTCATGGCCAGTTCGGCCACCTTGTGAAGCTCGACCAATTGCTTCAACTGGTCGCTTAAGGGCATCGGATGTTTGGTCCCAGTATACTGAGACCAGAACAACCTCTCCGTCGAGCTCCCTTCCTCGGCCCGGTAGAACTCCACGGCATCCGACACACTTCTGGGTAGATCTGCGAATGCTCCTGGAGAGCTCCGAATTCGGGTAAGTAAAAGGAAAGTTTCCTTCACATGCTTGCTTTGCATAAAGAATGCCTTACCCGTCGCTATATTCCTGACCGCCTTAATTTCCTGGAGGGCCTTTTGGGCTTCGGCCTTGGCATTTTGTGCGTTCTCGAGGGCCTTTGCAAGCTCGGACCCTTGCGTCTTAGAGTCACGCTCCAAGGACTCGTACTTCTTGACAAACTCCTGGAGCTCTTCTTGAACCTCGCCGACTCGGGCCTCTTGCTTCTCGCGCTCGACGTGCTCCTTGGCCGCTTTGCCTTCAGCCTCGGACAGCGCCTTCTTCAGGGTCGCCACTTCGGCTGTGGCCCCTAGCAAAATTCATGACGATCATGTGATCTAATAACCATTTTCCTTTTTCTTTATCAATAAACAGACGAGGTATCACTTACCTTTGTTCTCTTCGATCTGCCTCTTGGTAAGACCGAGCTCTTCCTTGGACCGCTCAAGGTCCCGCTTCAGTGCGGAGACCTCCGCCGTGTGAGCGGCAGCGGCTAGCAGTGAAGCATGCTTATTCACATAGACATATTCTGATTAGACTCATGTGATTATTATTTGATCCTCTGTTCGGCCTTTCTTCCGAACACCAAACAGAGCATCAGGGGCTACTATCTATGATGTAACATTTTCTCATAACTTGTTTACTTACCTCAAAGCCTGTTAGGAGGCTGGCACAGGCTTCAGTCAATCCGCTTTTGGTGGACTGAATCTTCTTGACCACCGCACTCATGATAGTGCGGTGCTCTTCGTCAATGGAAGAGCTGCGAAGCGCTTCCAGCAAATTGTTCGATGCCCCTGGATGGACAGAGGCCATCGGCACAGACTTGCTGCCCCCAGCATTAGAGCCTATGGGAGTCTTGCCCCTTGTGTGCCCAGCGTCTGGAATGTCGCCTTGGGGCGCTATCGGAACTGTCTCCCCTTGGTTCGGTACCCTTTGAGACAGCACCTCGATATCGTCCGTAGGGCGGGGGGAGGAGGCGGTCGGGAGTGAATCAATGTTCATCTCCGACGGGACCAAAGACTCATCCGAAGAGGATACATTGATACGGGCTTTGGAGGGGCTGCATGATCATGTTCGGCATGATAAGAAGTAATAAAATAAACCATATCAAGAATAATTACGGTATCCGGATACTTACGACTTCGCCAGGGGCTTGTCCCTGGGTAACCACTCCTCGTCGCTAAAAGCGGCCACCGTGGAGCAGTCCAGAAGGAGAGTCCTTCCCTTCTTGGACCCTTCGGCTTCCCCTGACGGGGCGTCCTTCCTTTTCTTATCTCCCCCGTCTGGGGGGAGAACTTTCCTCTTCCTCCTCCTCGTTTTCGTGGGAGGAGGGCGCCTCGGTGTTATCAGACGATGAGTCCGATATGACCTTGCGCCGGAGACCTTTCCTAGTCCCCGTGGCCTTCTTCTTGGCCTTCTTCTCCGGTGCCTCATAGGGCGTCGGAACCAACATCTCCGTTAAGAGAGCACTTGCTGGATCCTCGGGCAGTGGGGCCGGACAATCGATCCGCTCCACTATCGCGACCCATTCTTGTTAAAAGGCATGAAGGCTTAGATCCCCCGCATGATTATACTGGGGAAAGAAACGTCTTATGAGATATAAAAAGCTTACCGGATTGGCAGGGCGCTTTGCGCTGAGTTCGCGATCCTCGGTAAGGGGAGGAGGTACCTCGGTGGACTTGAACAGCACCCTCCAGATGTCCTGGTGTGTCGTGTCGAAGAGCTCTCGCAGCGTCTGGTGCTTAGCCAGGTCGAAATCCCACATATTGAATGCCCGTCTTTGGCACGGGAGGATCCGGCAGAAGAGCATGACCTGGACCATGTTGACAAGCTTGATTTTCTTGCTTATCATGTTTTTAACACAGTTCTAGAGTCCGGTCAGCTCCACCGATGAACCCCGGGATAGACCCTTCTCTTTCTAGGAGGTGAGACGCGTGGGGATGCCGGATCGAAATTTAGGGGCCGCCACCCAGTTGGTGTCACGTGGCTCGGTGATGTAGAACCACCCCGATTGCCACCCCTTCACTATCTCCACATAGGAGCCTTCGAGCCAGGTGACGTTGGGCATTTTTCCAACCATGGCGCCTCCGCACTCCGCTTGCTGGCCAACCACCACCTTTGGTTTAACGTTGAAGGTCTTCAACCACATGCCGAAGTGGGGCTTGATGCGGGGGAAGGCCTCGCACACGACGATAAACGCCGAGATGTTGAGGATGAAATTGGGGGCCAGATCGTGGAAGTCCAGCCCGTAGTAGAACATGAGCCCGCGAACAAATGGGTGGAGGGGAAATCCCAGCCCACGGACGAAATGGGTAAGGAATACAACTCTTTTGTAGGGTTCGAGGGTAGGGACGATCTGCCCTGCATCTGGGAGCCGGTGCGCGATATCTGCGGCCAGGTATCCGGCTTCCCGGAGCTTCGTAATGTTCTCCTCCATAACAGAGGAGACCATCCACTTGCCTCCCGCTCTGAACATGTTTGGAGTGGTTTTGCGGAGAAAATGCGAACTTGGGCGCAGGGGCACGAGTGCGCTAGAATGGATGGGCAGGGAAGAAGAAGGCGTGGGTGAAAAGGAGGAGTCCTTGTCCCTTTATAAGGGCGGAAGAGGCTATGCGCCTCCCCACCTGCCTGGTAAACTCGCTTATTCCCCAAGCGCCGTAATTGATGGTGCGGTTGGGTTACCCACACCCGTATTGATGAGAATCCCATGATAAGGGGACATGATCTCTGCTTCGACAAGATGTGCCAAGAATACCGCCTCGCAATATGTGTAGTAGCTGGTTGAGAAAAACGGTTCGAATAATGACCGGGCCATGGCGTGATGTCACGTTATGAAAAGTTGTCAGCAGATTAGATTTGTGGAAATATTATACTCTCTATGGTGGTATGTGGAATTTGTTTTGCAGAGCCGGACATGATCCTTGTGTTCAAAATCTTCTATGGAGTATTGGGAGAAGGAACCCGCCTTGCAATGCTGAAGACAATCTGCGTGCCGGACTCATCGTCATTGAAGCCTGGTTCAGGGGCTACTGAGGGAGTCCTGGATTAGGGGGTCCTCGGACAGCCGGACTATATCCTTCGGCCGGACTGTTGGACTATGAAGATACAAGATTGAAGACTCCGTCCCGTGTCCGGGTGGGACTCTCCTTTGCGTGGAAGGCAAGCTTGGCAATTCAGATATGTAGATCTCCTCCCTTGTAACCGACTCTGTGTAACCCTAGCCCCCTCCGGTGTCTATATAAACTAAAGGGTTTAGTCCGTAGGATAACAACAATCATAATCATAGGCTAGCTTCTAGGGTTTAGCCTCTATGATCTCGTGGTAGATCAACTCTTGTAATACCCATATCATCAAGATCAATCAAGCAGGAAGTAGGGTATTGTCTCCATCGTGAGGGCCCGAACCTGGGTAAACATTGTGTCCCCCGCCTCCTGTTACCATCCGCCTTAGATGCACAGTTCGGGACCCCCTACCCGAGATCTGCCGGTTTTGACACCGACACCAGCGATCCATTTATGGACTGGTGCAAGCCTCTCGGAGTTGGAATAAACTTTTTGATAGTGTGATCAAAGCATATGGTTTTATACAGACTTTTGGAGAAGCCTGTATTTACAAAAAGTGAGTGGGAGCTATGTAGCATTTCTGATATTATATGTGGATGACATATTGTTGATTGGAAATGATATAGAATTTCTGGATAGCATAAAAGGATATTTGAATAAGAGTTTTTCAATGGAAGACCTCGGTGAAGCTGCTTATATATTGGGCATCAAGATCTATAGAGATAGATCGAGACGCTTAATTGGACTTTCACAAAGCACATACCTTGACAAAGTTTTGAAGAAGTTCAAAATGGATCAAGCAAAGAAAGGGTTCTTGCCTATGTTACAAGGTGTGAAGTTGAGTAAGACTCAATGCCCGACCACTGCAGAAGATAGAGAGAGAATGAAAGATGTTCCCTATGCTTCAACCATAGGCTCTATCATGTATGCAATGCTGTGTACCAGACCTGATGTGTGCCTTGCTATTAGTTTAGCAAGGAGGTACCAAAGAAATCCAGGAGTGGATCACTGGACAGCGATCAAGAACATCTTGAAATACCTGAAAAGGATGAAGGATATGTTTCTCATTTATGGAGGTGACAAAGAGCTCGTCATAACTGGTTAAGTCGATGCAAGCTTTGACACTGATCCTGACGATTCTAAATCGCAAACCGGATACGTGTTTTTATTAAAAAGTGGAGCTGTCAGTTGGTGCAGTTCTAAACAAAGTGTCGTAGCGGGATCTACATGTGAAGCGGAGCACATAGTTGCTTCGGAAGCAGCAAATGAAGGAGTCTGGATGAAGGAGTTCATATCCGATCTAGGTGTCATACCTAGTGCATCGGGTCCAATGAAAATCTTTTGTGACAATACTGGTGCAATTGCTTTGGCAAAGGAATCCAGATTTCACAAGAGAACCAAGCACATCAAGAGACGCTTCAACTCCATCCGGGATCAAGTCCAGGTGGGAGACATAGAGATTTGCAAGATACATACGGATCTGAATGTTCCAGACCCGTTGACTAAGACTCTTCCACGAGCAAAACATGATCAGCACCAAGGCTCCATGGGTGTTAGAATCATTACTGTGTAATCTAGATTATTGACTCTAGTGCGAGTGGGAGACTGAAGGAAATATGCCCTAGAGGCAATAATAAAGTTATTGTTTATTTCCTTATATCATGATAAATGTTTATTATTCATGCTAGAATTTTATTAACCGGAAACATGATACATGTGTGAATACATAGACAAACAGAGCGTCACTAGTATGCCTCTACTTGACTAGCTCGCTAATCAGAGATGGTTATGTTTCCTAGCCATAGACAAAGAGTTGTCATTTGATTAATGGGATCACATCATTAGGAGAATGATGTGATTGACTTGACCCATTCCGTTAGCTTAGCAATTGATCGTTTAGTTTGTTGCTATTGCTTTCTTAATGACTTATACATGTTCCTATGACTATGATATTATGCAACTCCCGTTTACCGGAGGAACACTTTGTGTGCTACCAAATGTCACAACGTAACTGGGTGATTATAAAGGTGCTCTACAGGTGTCTCTGAAGGTACTTGTTGGGTTGGCGTATTTTGAGATTTGGATTTGTCACTCCGATTGTCGGTGAGGTATCTCTGGGCCCACTCGGTAATACACATCACTTAAGCCTTGCAAGCATTGCAACTAATGAGTTAGTTGCGGGATGATGTGTTACGGAACGAGTAAAGAGACTTGTCGGTAACGAGATTGAACTAGGTATTGAGATACCGATGATCGAATCTCGGGCAAGTAACATACCAATGACAAAAGGAACAACGTATGTTGTTATGCGGTTTGACCGATAAAGATCTTCGTAGAATATGTAGGAGCCAATATGAGCATTTAGGTTCCGCTATTGGTTATTGACCGGAGACGTGTCTCGGTCATGTCTACATAGTTCTCGAACCCGTAGGGTCCGCACGCTTAAAGTTCGATGACGGTTATATTATGAGTTTATGGTTTTTGATGTACCGAAGGTAGTTCGGAGTCCCGGATGTGATCACGCACATGACGTGGAGTCTCGAAATGTTCGAGACATAAAGATCGATATATAGGACAACTATATTTGGATACCGGAATGGTTCCGGGTGAGATCAGGATAATACCGGAGCACCGGGAGGTTATCGGAACCTCCCGGGAGGTATATGGGCCTTAATGGGATTTAGTGGAAAGGAGGGGAAAGGAGCAAGGGAGCCCCCCCCCCCCAAGCCCAATCCGAACTGGGAGGGGGCCGGCCCCCCTTTCCTCCCTCCCTCCTTCCTCTTCCTTCCCTCTCCCTCTCCAAATAGGAGAAAGGAGGAGTCCTACTCCCTCCCCCCTTGGACGCGCCTCCTCCCCTTGGCCAGCCCTCTCCTCCCCTCCTTTATATACGGAGGAGAGGGGCACCCCATAGACACAACAATTGATCTCTTAGATCTTTTAGCCGTGTGCGGTGCCCCTCTCCACCATAGTCCACCTTGATAATATTGTAGCGGTGCTTAGGCGAAGCCCTGCGACAGTAGAACATCAACATCGTCACCACGCCGTCGTGCTGACGGAACTCTCCCTCAAAGCTCGGCTAGATCGGAGTTCGAGGGACGTCATCGAGTTGAACGTGTGCCGAACTCCGAGGTGCCGTACGTTCGATACTTGATCGGTCAGATCGTGAAGACATACGACTACATCAACCGCGTTGTGCTAATGCTTCCGCTGTCGGTCTACAAGGGTACGTTGACACACTCTCCCCTCTCGTTGCTATGCATCACCATGATCTTGCGTGTGTGTAGGATTTTTTTGAAATTACTATGCTCCCCAACAATATATATATGTAAACATTTCCGAAAACATTTTCACCTATATATAATATATCAATAATACCCGGTATTACCCGATATTCACCCAAACCCTTCCGGTAACCCCGAAACGCTTCCGGATCCTCTCGGAACTATTCTGAATATTCATGAAATAATTCCAAAAATATATTCTCATGACTCCCATCCTACTAACACTAGGTAGATCGTGACTTCCTTAAGCTTATGACCCCGTAGGTTCGGTAACTCATAGACATGAACGAAATCGTTCGTTCAATGACCGGCAGCGGGACCGTGGACATCTGTATCAGTCCCTTTGAGTACACGAATGATATTCTAGTGAACCTTTGGCTATCATGTGTTGTTCCCTTTGCTTCGCGATACTTCACAAAACCCAGGATGCATCGGCATCCTCCTGAGTCATCACTATGCTCACTATACCAAAATCCTCATTGTAGGCTTTGTTCTTCTTTCTCGTTATTGTGTTTCGGCATCCCCATGACAAAGTCACATGTGTCTGGCCAGACGATAATTGATGCCATTCATACGTCTGCAACATATCTATAATTTTTGATTGCTCCATGCTATTATAGTATCAATCTTGGATATTTTATATGCAATTATATATTATTTTTTGGACTAACCTATTAACTTAGTCCCAAGTGCCAATTGTTGTTTGTTTGGTTTTCCAGGATATCAGTACCAAACGAAGTCCAAATGCCACAAAACTTTTTGATGATTTTTTCTGGACATAAGAGACCCTAGAAGCTTCCAGAGAGTGTCAGAAGATGAAGGGGTGGTCCACAAGCCACCTGGGCATGCCCAGGGAGGGTAGGCGCGCCCTGGTGCCTTGTGGGGCCCTCGTTGCTCCGTTTGACCTAATTACACCTCTATAAATTCTCTAAACTCGGGAAAACAGCAGAGAGCCACCCAAAACACTTTTTCCGCCGCCACAAGCTTTTGTTCTCGCGAGATCCCATCCGGAGGCCTTTTCTGGTACTTTGTCAGAGGGGGGATAAATTACGGAGGGGCTCTACATCAACCTTGCTGCCCTTCCAATGATGTGTGAGTAGTTTACCACAGACCTACGGGTCCATAGCTAGTAGCTAGATGGCTTCTTCTCTCTCTTTGGAGATCTATTTGATGTAATCACTTTTTTCGGTGTGTTTGTTGGGATCCAATGAATTGTGAGTTTATGATCAGATTATCCATGAATATTATTTGAGCCCTCTTTGAACTCTTTTATACATCATTATCATAGCTTTGTATTCCTCTCTGATCTATTGATTTGATTTGGCCAACTAGATTGATTTTCTTGCAATGTGAGAGGTGCTTTGTAATGGGTTCAATCTTGTGGTGATGTATATCCCAGTGACAAAAAGGGATAAGACACGTATTTGTATTGTTGCCATTAAGGATAAAAATATGGGGTTTATTCCCGCGTGAGTTTACTTTGTCCACGTCATGTCATCTTGCTTAAGGCGTTACTCCGTACTTTATGAACTCAATACACTATATGCATGCTGGATAGTGGTTGATGTGTGGAGTGATAGTAGTAGATGCAGGCAGGAGTCGGTCTACTTGTCTCGGACGTGATGCCTATCTACATAATCATTGCCTTGAATATCATCATGATTATTCACTTTTCTATCAATTGCCGAACAATAATTTGTTTACCCACCGTATGCTATTTTCAAGAGATAAGTCTCTAGTGGAAACTATGGGCCTCGGGTTTACACTTTTATCATATATTAAAATCCAAAAATACGTTGCTACCATTTTATTTACTTTATTTGTGTGTGTTTTATTTATCTATCTATCACTAAGATTTGATCCGTGTTTGCGTTGAGTGCAAGTATTTGTTATTTTATGTGTAGGTACTGCTAACGAGGTGTTGCTTGGTTCTCCTACTGGATTGATAACCTTGATTATTAACCGAGGGAAATACTTATCTCTAATGTACTGCATCATCCTCCCCTCTTCAGAAAATCCCAACGCAGGTCACAAGTAGTAAGAAGAATTTTTGGCGCCTGTTGCCGAGGAGACATCATCAACATCTATCAAGTACCATTGCATAAACTTTCATCTCCTTGCATTTACATTATTTGCCATTTGTCTCTCGTTTTCATCTCCGGCACTTCTAAAATGTTTTTACAAAAATACAAAAATATTTTCCATTTGCCTTCTTTGCTTGTTTGTTTGCTTTGTCGTGATGTATAAAGAAAATACCAAATTGTGTGACTTTTTCAATACTACTAATAATAATTTTATTAGTACTCCGATTGCTTCTCCCGCCATTAGTGCGGAGTCTTGTGATATTAATGTTGTTTTGTTAAATCTTGTTGTAAAAGAACAACTTTCTGGTAGTCCTAATGAAGATGATGCGTCCCATCTCAACACTTTCGTTGAATTGTGTGATATGAAAAATAAAAAATAATGATATTGTCAAATTAAAATTATTTTCATTCTCACTACGAGATCGTGCTAAAACTTGGTTTTCATCTTTGCCGCAAAATAGTATTGATTTTTGGGATAAGTGTAAAGATGTCTTTATTGCCAAGTATTTTTCCCCCGCGCAAATTATTTCTCTTATAAATCAAACTATTAATTTTAAGCAACTTGAGCGTGAACATGTTGCCCAATCTTCAGAGAGGATGAAATTAATGATAAGAAATTGTCCAACTCATGATTTAAGTTTGTGGATGATCATACAATTTTTTATGTGGGTTGAACTTTGCTTCTAGAAATCTTTTAGATTCCGCCGCGGAAGGTACCTTTATGGAAATTGCTTTAGAAGAAGCTACCAAATTACTTGATAATATTATGGCAAATTATTCACATTGACATACTGAAAGAACTCCTACTAGCAAAGAAGTGAACTCTATTGAAGAAATTAGTATTTTGAGTGATGAAGTAGATCTGCTTATGAAAATAATTGCTAGTAAAAGTGTTCATATTGATCCTAATGATGTACCATTGTCTACTTTGATTGAGAAAAATAATGATCCCATAGATGTGAATTTTGTCTCGCGAAATAATTCCAATAGTAACTCTTATATAGTTTGAACTTTCATACACTTATAGCTCTTAGTGCATCCATTGCATGGCAATCCCTACTCTTCGCATTGACATCAATTGATGGGCATCTCCATAGCCCGTTGATTAGACAAATCGATGTGATACTGTCTTTCTTTTTTGACTTCTTCTTATTAATCTCTATCACCACATTCTATCCAACAATAGTTCTATGTCCATGTCTTGCGCTCATATATTGCGTGGGTGTTGAAAAAGCTGAAGCGCGATAAAAAGCATGCACCAATTGCTCGGTCTGCCATCGGGGTTGTGCATGATAAATACCCCGTGTTAAGAAGATGGAGCATGACAAGGCTATATGATTCTGTAGGGATAGAATTCTTTAGCACTTTTTTTGAAAGGCATGATTGTTTGTTGGCATGCCTGGGTATTGATGTATTTATATCTAATTATAGACTATTGCTTTGAATCATTTGGATCTTAATATTCATACCATAAAAGAAAGATTACATGATGAATATGTTAGGTATCATTCCACATCAAAAAATTTGTTTTTATCATTTACCTGCTCGAGGACAAGCATGAATTAAGCTTGGGGATGCTTGATACGTCTCCAACGTATCTATAATTTTTGATTGTTCCATGCTACTATAGTATCAATCTTGGATGTTTTATAAACAATTATATGCTATTTTACATCATTTTCTCGGACTAACCTTTTAACACAGTGCCTACTGCCAGTTGCTATTTTTTGCCTGTGTTTGATTTTCCAGGAAATCAGTACCAGACGGAGTCCAAATGCTACGAAACTTTT
Source organism: Triticum dicoccoides (assembly GCF_002162155.2). Classification (NCBI taxonomy): domain Eukaryota; kingdom Viridiplantae; phylum Streptophyta; class Magnoliopsida; order Poales; family Poaceae; genus Triticum; species Triticum dicoccoides. The sequence goes on along the minus strand of NC_041384.1, from coordinate 120,310,546 downwards.
TGACAATTTTTTTCTAGACAAGAGAGACCCTAAAAGTTTTGGGAGGAGATCAGAAGGCAAACGAGGAGATGACAAGGCAATATGGCGCGCCTAGGGGTAGGCACGTTCGGATACCTTGTGGGCCCCTCGTGGCTCTGTCTCACCTAATTCCCCTTTTCTAAATTCTCATATATTGGAAAACCAACAAAGAGCCACCCAAAACACTTTTTCCATCACCGCAAGCTTTTGTTCTCCCGCGATCCCATCTTGAGGCCTTTACCGGCACTCTGGCAGAGGGAGAATCGATCATGGAGTGCTTCTACATCATCCTTGCTGCCATTTCGATGATGCATGAGTAGTTCACCATAGACCTACGGGTCCATATCTAGTATCTAGATGCCTTCTTCTCTCTCTTTAATCTTCAATACAATGTTCTCCTCGATGCTCTTGGAGTTCTATCCGATGTAATTTTATTTTGCGGTGTGTTTGTTGGGATCTGATGAATTGTGGGTTTATGATCTGATTATTCATGAATATTAATTGAGTCTTCTTTGAACTTTATTATGCATAATTGTTATAACTTTGTATTTCTCTCCAATTTATTCGTTTGGTTTGGCCAACTAAGTTGATTTACATTTGGTTTGGCCAACTAAGTTGATTTATGTTGCAACGGGAGAGGTGGTTTGTGATGGATTCAATCTTGCAGTGGTCTATATCCCAGTGATAGAAATGGACAAGACATGCATTTGTATTTTTTCCATTATGGATAAAATGATGATGTTTATTCATATTGATCAGGTTTACTTTGTCTACATCATGTCATCTTGCTTAAGACGTACTCTGTTCTATACTTAATACCATAGATGCATCTTGGATAGCGGTCGATTGGTGGAGTAATATTAGTAGATGCAGGCAGGAGTCGGTCTAATTGTCTCGGACGTGTTGCCTATATACATGATCATTGCCTTGAATATTCTCATAACTATGCGCTTTTTTATCAATTGATCAACAGTAATTTGTTCACCCACCATATGCTATGTGTTCGAGAGAGAAACCTCTAGTGAAAACTATGCCCCCGAGTATATACTTTTATCATATATTAAAGGACAAAAATATATTGCTGCAATTTTATTTCTTTTATTTTGTTTTGCAATTTACTTTATTTTCTACTACTACGAGATTTAATCTTTGCAAGTAACTGCCAAGGGGATTGACAACTCTCTTGTTTGCATTGGGTGCAAGTATTTGTTTTTGTGTGTGCAGGTGTTGTTCACGAGGTTCCGTGTGGTTCTCCAACAAAATTGGTAACCTTGGTTAATGATTGAGGGAAATACTTATCTCTACCGTAATACATCATCCTCTCCTCTTCGAAAAAATTCCAACACAATTCACAATTAGCAGGGGTGTGCGCCTCCTTGGTCAACTATGTGCTTGAGAGCCTTCAAGCTGTGAAGAAACCAAGAGGTTTTTATATGCCTAGAGATCGCCTACCGCATGAAGATCTACCCCAAGTGAGGTTAGATCTTCGTGGTCGTAAGCCATGATGACATATGCTGGTTTATCTTTCATGGACCCTTAGAGGACGATAGTCATCCATGCACTCGTTCCTTTGTGAAACTCACAATCAGGAATTCCGCGATTCTATGACCTTAGTGGTCCGAAAACTCCGTGAACGTGGAGCAGGATGACGCCAACTATCCAATCCATGAGTTTTTTTATAAAGCCACCATGTGTTTGCATTTGTCTAATAACTATACTCTTACTTCTACCTGTAGAGTGTTTGTCCTTGGTTACTATACTCTACTAGGCTTTGATGTGTAGGGTAATTGATAAGCTACCGATAGAAAATCATAAAATTGTCATGAAAACTTAAATTGGGAAAACAATTCCTTTAATTTTTCTATAGTCTACTCACCTCCTTTATACCATGCTAAACGATCCTAGAATGAGGCCACCCGTTGTTTATGAACTATGAGCGTCGATGTTGTGTAGGTCCTTGACTCGTGATGCAATGAGTCGATTATCGGTGGTGCGAGCCCACACTGCCGTGTTGCATGCTTCAACCGGAGGCACATCGTCCCGCGACACGGGACAATGATGTACTGGTTGCAAAGGGCAAGTCGACGATGTTGCTACCTGAGACGTGATATGCCGTGACAACATGCAGATGGTATTGCGAAACCTTGACAACAGTGCCGTGATGACTTGCCGACGAGATGCGACAACGGGTGATCATGTTGTGAACGACGCACGCGCAACTACAGCCTATAAACAAGGTCGGGGATGTTGCAAGCAGTGTGCAGTGAGTTACGATGGTGTCCGACCATGTTGTAACATTCGGCGATGCTGTGAGCGGCAGCCCCCGTTGTTGCGACAAATTTTGAGCTGTCGTGAGCTGTCACAGTGCCGCTGCATGTGTGGGAGCGCTTTGCTACGGTGAGCGTCCTCCTCGACAGCGACCGCAGGTCACGACAGAGCGATGCCGACGTCGAGTTTTTGTGCAAGCCATGGTTGCAATAAAGATGGTGCAATATGGGGCACATTGTGAGGGGTGTAGGTAGGGCAGAAGCCGATTATTTTGGTATGATTGGATCCGACGGCGGTGCTCGACTCCATCTGATGACATGAAGGTTACCGATCTACTGTTTCGATCGGTGACTCATGCCGAGCGTCCCCCATCCAATTATGGACGAAAATTAAATCGTACCATCAAACAAAATTAAGCCCTGCTAGCAATAGTAACGTGGTTTTCGCTCGAGTGCCCCGTTGTGTAGTATGCAAGAAGGGGCACAAGCCAATATTTTGGTACTTGAATCCTACGGCGATACGCGATCGCATCTGATTGCTAGGAAGGATTTGATTAGTGGTTTCGATTGGTGGGCCCACGCCGATCGTCGTCCATCTCATTATGGCCGAAAATTAAACCCTGCTAGCAAACGAAATTAAGCGCTGCTAGCAATACTAACGTGATTATCGCTGGAGTCGCTGGCACGACTTATCTGCGAATAAAAAGATTAATCATGTCCAATTATAATAGAAAACAAATGCTATCCAAGAAATAAAACTAAACATTTTCTTGACGGTGTTAACTAAATGTTGCCGCTAGCACTAATTCAACGTCCGTTCCAACGAAGCGATAAAATAAATAAACATTTCCCCACAAAACATAAGCTGCAGTCAAACATCGACAATAACAACGACGAGGCCGCACTGCTTTGTTTGTGCCTTCTCGTCGGCTTAAGCTTGAAGATGGATATGAATTTATCAAATTGCATTATTTTATCAAATACCATTATGAATAATGTCAAAAATAAAAAAAATCATTATAATATAAATTTCCCGCGAAAATCCTGCATAAATATATAAATTAAATGCTGGCGGTAATGCATGGAGCAACGTCTCAGTAGCCGTAGGTTTACGTTAATCCATCCGCCCGGCTTGACCTTCCGCTAGCTTAACCGCTTCTTCCGTTACCGCTTCCCCCCCACCTGTCCAGAGCGGCATCTCGGTAGTACTCATAGCCAGCCAGCCACCCCCCACCCCCCGCAGCCTCCCTGACCGGTCAAAAGCACGCACCACCACCATCCCAATCCCCAACGCGAGAGCAAAGCAACAGCAGCTCCCCTCCCCTCTAGTAGGTGTCCCCGCGGCTCGCTCCTCCCCCACCC
>NC_041384.1:120279179-120306520 GCF_002162155.2 Triticum dicoccoides | reverse complement strand
TCTGGGGCCTGTTCCGGATCTGAGCCCCGGCTGGGGGCCGATCCGCTGCTCTTGCCCGCTTGCTTCGCTAAATGCTCCGTGCTCTGGTGCTGCAGGCGAGGACGGAGGGCGGCGACCCTGTCACCGGCCACATCATCTCCACCACCATCGGCGGGAAGAACGGCGAGCCCAAGAGGGTGAGCAGCTTGCGTGTTCTCGATTTTATGTTCCTCTTGCTCGTTCTCGCGCGCGCTTCTGGTCAAATGTGCCTGCTCTTCTCACGGTTGTTTCCCTTCCTGTGCTGTTGGTGCCGTGGCCTCTCGCTCCGCTAAGGGATTTGTAGCCTCTAGCAAATGTTTAGCTTTAACCTGTGTTCTACTTTTTTGGGGGGTGGGGTGGGGTGGTCTGGTTGCGATTCGTCCAGGAAATCAGTGCGAATCAGCTGATTTGCGGGCTTTGTTGACCAGACACAGAGCCTTTTCCTTCATTTCCAACCGATTTTGGTGTGCGGCAGAGAAATTATGTGGCTATCGCTCGATCTACTGCCTGCTTTCCGTGTTATGGCTAAAGCGCGTACTGAAATCATGTTCTAAGCGCTAATTGCTTTGTGCTCAGGTTGTCGTTTTTAGAGGATACATTTTTATGTTGTTCTATTAATCCTGATTGCAGACAATTAGCTACATGGCCGAGCGAGTGGTAGGAACTGGTTCATTTGGGATTGTCTTCCAGGTACGGCCCCTTCGTCTTATGGTTTGCTTCTGCTTTATGTGTTGTTGCCAATTAGTTGATGAAATGCTTATCGAATTCAACTGCTTCTCACATGTAGGCTAAGTGCTTGGAGACTGGAGAGACTGTGGCCATCAAGAAGGTGCTGCAAGACCGCCGTTACAAGAACCGTGAGCTGCAGCTTATGCGCTCCATGGACCATCCCAATGTTGTCTCTCTGAAGCACTGCTTCTTCTCCACCACAAGCAGGGATGAACTCTTCCTGAACCTTGTCATGGAGTATGTCCCTGAGACTCTATACCGTGTGCTCAAGCACTACAGCAATGCCAACCAGCGGATGCCGCTTATCTATGTCAAGCTCTACATGTATCAGGTCTGTGAACCACCATATTACACTTTCCTGGCCGCCAATAACCGCCTTTTTGCTCTGCTAATGTATGTATCATCTGCTTTGTTTGCAGCTTTTTAGAGGGTTAGCTTATGTTCACACTGTTCCAGGAGTTTGCCACAGGGATGTGAAACCACAAAATGTTTTGGTACGTGTTATGTGAACACGATCTCGTTACTTGTACGATTTCATAATTGGTCCTGAATTGGTCTCTTCTCTTGCCAATACAGGTTGATCCTCTAACCCATCAAGTCAAGATCTGTGACTTTGGAAGCGCAAAAGTTCTGGTATGTTGATTTCCCCCTTAAGAATCAGTAGTTTAATTCAGTGTTGCATTTAGTTTTGAATTGTTCTAGACATCTAGTGTCTGACTGGTCATACTGTTGACATAGCATGTGATCTATGCCATTATTTATCATTATAAAGAATAATATGCTATTTTCCCCATGATAACGTGTAAGATGTCGAGTCTTGCGAGTATGTCCTGAGTTTTGAAATCGCAGCTTAAAGTTGGCTTTAATACAATAGTGGAAAGGACAAAATTTCCCATACTTGACAGTCCATTTCCATGATTGATCCATTGTATAATTGGTGTCTGGCTGTCTACTTGGATCTTGTTTTCCAAATTGGGTTCATTACACACTGCTATCTGTATGCTGTCTGCTCTATTCATTACTCCCAACTGCCCTGTAGGCGACACAACATACATAAACTGCATCTTTATCTTGGTGCAAGGTTGCCTAGCCTGACCTTGGTCGTATGAAAACTTGCATCTGCTTTTTTCCTCAATTTGGTTATTTCCGCTCTCTTCAGTTCTTACCACATGTATTAACCATTGCCCTCTTCTTGTTTCAGGTACCTGGTGAACCCAATATAGCATACATTTGCTCTCGCTACTATCGTGCTCCTGAGCTCATATTTGGTGCAACTGAATATACAACCTCAATAGACATATGGTCAGCTGGATGTGTTCTTGCAGAGTTACTTCTTGGTCAGGTTGGTTACCTTCTCTAAGGAGTTTTGGCCTTGTTTGGGTACATTGATTAGACTATATTGTCCATGAAGTGATTCTGATCACCCTATGTGTTGTTGTATTTGTCAGCCTCTGTTTCCAGGAGAGACTGCGGTTGATCAGCTAGTTGAGATTATCAAGGTACTGCCTGATGTTTCACATACAACATTGTCTTCTTGTATTCTTCTGCCATGGATGTTTCTTAAAGCCATGTGATGTTATTGCAGGTTCTTGGTACTCCAACCCGTGAGGAAATTCGATGTATGAACCCCAACTATACCGAGTTCAGGTTTCCTCAGATAAAGGCTCATCCTTGGCACAAGGTAGACATACGTTAAGTTTTTTGTTGAATCAACTGCATCATGTCATTATACTTGCATGGTATTAAGTCCACATCTTCTGGCATGTCAATTAGTTACCAGCTTCTCTACACCATCAGTAAATTATGAATTAAAAATGTGCCTGCAGCTAACGGGTTGCTCTACTTTCCTTTCCCTAGATTTTCCACAAGAGAATGCCCGCTGAAGCTATAGATCTTGCCTCCCGCCTTCTCCAGTATTCACCAAATCTACGTTGCACTGCTGTAAGTTTTTCCGTGCTCGGCTTTGTGATTGCTCTTAAAGATTGTGCTAAGTGGCTGGGTGGATAAAATACTAAATGAGGTGTACTAAGGTCATTTTACCTCTTGCATTTTTGTGTGTGTGTGATACTAGTACATGGTTTTGTCTATTCTAATCATATCTAAAATGTTGTGTTACAGTTAATTATCCTTTTTTGTGAGAGATAGAGGAATATATGTACAGTTATTTAATCATTAACTATAAAAGGAGGCTCTTCTGCACCTTTGTGGGAGTTTTTTTTTTTGAGTTTTGGAAGCATCAATGCCTAGCTTTCAGTCACTGATTAGCTTCTGGTCCTGCATTGGCATTATAATTATGATATCCTGTGGTCCAGAACTAAATGTTGATGAGTCTTGACTGATGAGAGTGGGTGCAACTTTATAGTCACATGTGCTTGTTAACTACAGCTAGTGCTCCACCTAGAAAAGGGTCGCTGTTAATGCTGTTACTTTAGCTGGAAAGCAACATAATCTTCAAACCAGTAATCTTTTGAATTTAAAACGTTCTTATGTGTTTGTTTTCCTGTGCAGCTTGATGCATGTGCACATTCCTTCTTTGATGAGCTACGTGAGCCGAATGCACGCTTGCCAAATGGCCGCCCATTCCCTCCTCTGTTCAACTTCAAACCTGAAGTAAGTAAAATATACACTGTTCAAGCAGCAACCATTTTAGTTATAGAAAAACAGATAGACTGGTTTCAGGCACATGATCACATGTCTCATTCAAGATATACATCAGTTCAATAATTAGGAAGGCTGTGCCATGTCTTTGCTAGCCTGGAAAGAACCCTCTTGGGCTCTTGACGTGCTGTGCTCATCAATGTTCCTTTCTGGCAATGCAGCTAGCGAACGCCTCTCCAGAGCTCATCAACAGGCTTGTTCCGGAACATGTTCGACGGCAAAATGGCCTCAACTTCGCCCATGCTGGGAGCTAGACGGGCGCGCCGCATCGCCCCATATTTTTTGTTTGTCCGCCATCATCGAAGAATCAACTCTTCTCTCCTAAATCCTGAGGAGAGACCGATCCAGTGCAAGTGCCAGTGCCAGTGAAAGAAGTACAACTATGTAAATTACCTGACCTTGGAAGAATCGTCGTTGTTGTTGTTGCCGGTGTCGCCCATGTTTAAGCACATGGCGGCACATGTTGGTTGAGTTGTTACTTATTATTAGTAGGTAAGAGCAATGATGTAGGAGGTGGAGACATATGTTAATGCCTAGGGCTGTGACTTGTTTTAAGTACATTTTTGTAATGCTTGGTGGTAGTGGTACTGTAATGCGGCAGTAAGTATGGCTGATCCCATGTTTTGTCCCTTGTCCCTGATGTAAATGTCGTCGTCCTGCACCAAATGATTGTTCTTCTGTTACATTGCCTGATTCCCAGTTGTGGCGCATGGTTTTCGGCAAGTCGGGAAATGTGATTATCCCCCACTTCCAAGTTCCAAGGCCATGTACATCCTACAGTGAGGTTTGTTGCTAAAATTGACACGCTGGAGACAGGTCAATTGGGATACCAACAAGTTTGGGAGGGCCCTTAGGTTGAGATGGCCTTGCTGTGAGTGGAAGGAACCAACCAACCAAGATATGGGTTGGGACGGGTAGTCCTTGCTGAGTTGGACCTCGACTTATTCTATGCTTCGGCCATCATCACCCCAACGGTGCCTGAGCCCCTTTTTGGGACTACAAGTTTCATTCACAAGGAAAAAATGGAAGGTGTGAAGCTTTGAAGCATCATCACCATTGACAACGGCGCGTAAGCCCCTTTTTGGGACAACAAGTTTCATTCACAAGGAAATTTTGGAAGGTGTGAAGCTTTGAAGGATGATGCTCGACCATCATCACCATTGACAACGGCGCGTAAGTCCTTTTTTGGGACTACAAGTTTCACAAGGGAAAAATGGAAGGTGTGAAGCTTTGAAGGAGGATGATGCGTGGATTTTCAGGATCAAAGCCTCCACCAACCTAATCGCGGATCGTATCCAATCCATTGTCCTTTGGGTGCTCATCAATGACTTCCTCAGTGAAAATGTTGAGGACGACATTACTACGCGTGCAAGCACTATTCGGCAGCCTCTGTATATGAAACACTTGGTGTTGAGGGCTTGGGCACTGCCTAGGGTCAAGTTATTTGCTTGGCTTCCAAAGTATATTGTGGACCGCAGACAAATTGGCTAAACATGGGTGGCAAAAATGGCCTATGTGCTCTGTAAAAGAGAGCAAGGATCAGTGTTACAACTTTTCACCAAGTGTCGAGAGCATTGACACTTTCACGTGGAGCTTGGAACACTCTATCAAGGAATGGTGGATCAACCTATCTGGCTTGCACGTCCCAAATAGAAAAGCTATGACATTCCTTGCTATCCTCGTTGGTTGAACTAGTTGGAATGAGAAGAACGCACGGGTTTTCCGCCACAAGTCCACATCACCGTCAAATTTTGTTGGCATCATCAAGAATGAAGCTATGCTTTGGGCGATCGTGGGGAAAAGAGTTGTTGGGTTCAATACTACCGGGAGAGTAGTAGCCTTTTTTTGTATTATGTTGCCGTGTAAACAAACTCTATTCTCCTTGATTAATAAATGAGGCATAACTTACGAATATTGTCTATGGAGGCCGAGCTCCATGGAGATCGCTTTTGAAAATTTGAATTTTGTCAAATTTCATATTTTCTATGTTTCAAAAAATTCTGAAAAAAACACAGATGTACATGAAGGCATAACACACATGTGAGGTGTGTAAGTTTTCAGTGTAAAATACGTTGAAATGAGGGCTATGCAAAAAAGAAAAATCCAGTGCTTTTTAACACATGATACTATTCATCCTCCGAAGCCATGAATTTGTCTTTTTTGTACAGGTCGCATTTCAACGTTTTTCATCCTGAATTTTCACACACATACACATAACATCCGTGTTTACTTGCACAATTTTTTTTCAGATTTTTTTAAAACCAAAAAGTTTGAATTTTGAATTTTGTTCAAGAAAATGCCTCCACGGAGGCTGAGAGCCAAATGTCCATTCTCCAAAACTTATGCCTTTGTCGAAACAAAAGAAGTGTTTGCGGCATCCGGAGAGTGAGTTAAGGCAAATGATAGTCTTATGAAATACTCCCCCCGCTCACAAATAATAAGATGTTCTAACTTTTTTTCTTCTAAATTAGATGTACACCGACACGTTTTAGTGTATTATATGTCCGTATATAGCCCATATTGAAATATGCAAAGCATCTATCTTATAGGGAGTTGCTCACTTTCATCAAGAAAACTGCCCGGGTTCAGATCAGTCTCGGACTTTCTACCAGATCTGGTGCACAGCGATAATGCTGTGCACCATGCACGCGAAAGCAGTTCATCGTTCATGCAGCCATGCTTCATAAGTTCAGTCTATCAGCAGAGAGCTTCGGTCAGAGCGACAGCATACGCCACACGCAATGAAACCGGAATCGAAGATCAAAGAGCGTCGGGCAGAGCACAAGGAAAACCACCAGCACATGTCGCCGGTGGCTGCGATCTTCTTGGCCGGACGATTCTGTTCGAGCAGTTCCTGAACATTGCTCTGTTCCCAGCTGAAGTTCGTAGATCTACGGCTCGATGTGGATTCAGAGCCAGTTCTTCAGGAGGAGTGGCCTCGTACGGTACACCGGAGCCTACAGCCGCGGCCGCGCTACCGCCGCCTCGGCGCCGTGGTCCTTGACCTTGCCCCACACGGCGGGCCACATCGCCTTCCTGATCTCGGCCACGACCTCCCCGTCCCACCCCCTGGCCGCGAGCCCCTCGGCCGCCGCGACGCCCGCGGCCACCACGTCTTCGACGCCGCCGTCCGCGGCCGCGTCCACGATGCCCAGCCGCAGCGCCTCCGCCGCCGTCATCTTGTTCCCCCCGAGGACCATGTCCCTCCTGGCCGCTCCGTCGGGGACCTTCTGCCGGAGCAGCTCCGCGAAGTAGTCCGCGAACTTGAGGCCGACGTCGACCTCGCTCATGTACAGGAACCCGCGGGAGGCGCGCATGACGACGGAGTCGTGCGCGAGGGCCAGCGCGCAGCCGGCGGCGGCGGCGTGGCCCGTGACGGCGGCCACGGTGGGCATGGGCAGCGCGAGGAGGTCGGCCACGAGGGCGCGGAAGGCCCCTCTCATGGAGGCGTGGAGGTGGGGCGGGACCGTGCTCGCCCAGGCTTGGTCGAAGCCGTTGGAGAAGTACTTGCCCTCGGCGGCCAGCACGAGGGCGCCGGCACCGGGGGAGGCGCGGACGGTGGCCACGGCGGAGCGGAGGGCCGAGATGAGGGATGGGCCGAGGCGGTGCTCGCCGGCGCCGGTGAGGGTGATGAGGTGGACGCGCCCGCGCTTCTCCACTGTGCACATGTTTCGATTGTCCATTTTCGGGGATTTGGGGATCGCGAGGTGATGGACCGTTTACGCTTTTCTAAAAGGCACACGCAGATCCGGATCATCTCTACGTGGAGTATATTTTATTTTTTATTATTATAAAAGATTAGCTGCTGTAGTCTAAGAGCATCTCTAGTAGCTTGTCTAAATTTGATAGTCTATATCTACATGTACATAATGGTGTAAAAAGATGTGTTGACTAGAGATGAAAAGAAATACTTCATGATGTTGATAGTGATTCCTCTGTATAATGTATTTTGTAAACACTAAGTATGAGGCTCTACGATACTTTAAAATCTACAAGTCAAAGGTTGGAAATGAAGATGAAACTAAATTTAAATGAGTTCGGTCTATCATGGTGGAGAGTACTTTTTGAAAGAATTCAATTTATTTTGCGCGGGACATGGTATTAGTCACGAGAGGGTACCTCCATATTCACCAAAATCAAACGTGGTTGCCAAACAAAAAAATTACTCGAATAGATTTGGTTAACGCCATGTTGTATGATATGCTGGTGTTGGGGAACGTAGTAATTTCAAAAAAAAAAATCCTACGTACACGTAGGATCATGGTGATGCATAACAACGAGAGGGGAGAGTGTCGTTCACGTACCCTCGTAGACTGTTAAGCGGAAGCGTTATGACAACGCGGTTGATGTAGTCGTACGTCTTCACGATCGACCGATCCTCAGTACCAAACGTACGACACCTCCGCGTTCAGCACACGTTCAACTCGGTGACGTCCCGCGAACTCACGGTCCAATAGAGTTCGGGGAAGAGTTTCGTCAGCACGACGGCATGGTGACGATGTTGATGAAACTACCGTGGCAGGGCTTCGCCTAAGCACCGCTACAGTATGACCGAGGTGGATTATGGTGGAGGGGGACACCACACACGGCTGGGAGAGATCTTTGTGATCAATTTGTGTGTCTAGAGGTGCCCCCTGCCCCTGTATATAAAGGAGCAAAGGGGAGGACGGCCGGCCCTTGTTGGTGCGCTAGGAGGAGGAATCCTCCTAGTAGGAGTAGGATTCCTCTCTTTCCTACTCCTAGGAGGGGGAAAGGAAGGGAGAGAAAGAGAAGGAAAGGGTCCCCCTCTCCTAGTCCAATTCGGACCAGAGGGGAGGGGGCGCGCTGCTTGCCCTAGGCCGGCCCCTCTCTCTTTCCCTTATGGCCCAACAAGGCCCATTAGCCCCCCCCCTCCCAGGGGGGGTTTCCGGTAACCCCTCCAGTACTCCGGTAAAATCCTGATTTTACCCGGAACTCTTTCGATGTCCAAATGTAGGCTTCCAATATATCAATCATCATGTCTCGACCATTTCGAGACTCCTCGTCATGTTCGTGATCATATCCGGGACTCCAAACTACCTTCGGTACATCAAAACATATAAACTCATAAAACCGATCGTCACAGAACTTTAAGCGTGCGGACCCTACGGGTTCGAGAACTATGTAGACATGACCGAGACATGTCTCCGGTCAATAACCAATAGCAGAACCTGGATGCTCATATTGGTTCCTACTTATTCTACGAAGATCTTTATCGGTCAAACCGCATAACACTATACGTTGTTCTCTTTGTCATCGGTATGTTACTTGCCCGAGATTCGATCGTCGGTATCTCAATACCTAGTTCAATCTCGTTACCGGCAAGTCTCTTTACTCGTTCCATAATACATCATCCCGCAACTAACTCATTAGTTACAATGCTTGCAAGGCTTATAGTGATGTGTATTACCGAGTGGGCCCAGAGATACCTTTCCGACGATCGGAGTGACAAATCCTAATCTCGAAATACGCCAACTCAACAAGTACCTTCGGAGACACCTGTAGAGCACCTTTATAATCAACCAGTTATGTTGTGATGTTTGGTAGCACACAAAGTGTTCCTCCGGTAAATGGGAGTTGCATAATCTCATAGTCATAGGAACATGTATAAGTCATGAAGAAAGCAATAGCAACATACTAAACGATCAAGTGCTAAGCTAACGGAATGGGTCAAGTCAATCACATCATTCTCCTAATGATGTGATCCCGTTAATCAAATGACAACTCATGTCTATGGTTAGGAAACTTAACCATCTTTGATTAACGAGCTAGTCAAGTAGAGGCATACTAGTGACACTATGTTTGTCTATGTATTCACACATGTATTATGTTTCCGCTTAATACAATTCTAGCATGAATAATAAACATTTATCATGAAATAAGGGAATAAATAATAACTTTATTATTGCCTCTAGGGCATTTTTCCTTCAGTCTCCCACTTGCACTAGAGTCAATAATCTAGTTCACATCGCCTTGTGATTTAACACCAATAGTTCACATCACCATGTGATTAACACCCATAGTTCACATTGTCATGTGACCAACACCCAAAGGGTTTACTAGAGTCAATAATCTAGTCCACATCGCTATGTGATTAACACCCAAAGAGTACTAAGGTGTGATCATGTTTTGCTTGTGAGAGAAGTTTAGTCTACGGGTCTGCCACATTCAGATCCGTATGTATTTTGCAGATTTCTATGTCAACAATGCTCTGCATGGAGCTATTCTAGCTAATTGCTCCCACTTTCAATGTGTATCCAGATTGAGACTTAGAGTCATGTGGATCAGTGTCAAAAACTTGCATCGACGTAACCCTTTACGACGAACCTTTTGTCACCTCCATAATCGAGAAACATATCCTTATTTGACTAAGGATAATTTTGACGCTGTCCACTGATCTACTCCTAGATCACTATTGTACTCCCTTGCTAAACTCGGTGTAGGGTATACAATAGATCTGGTACACAACATGTCATACTTTATAGAAACTATGGCCGAGGCATAGAGAATGACTTTCATTCTCTTTCTATCTTCTGCCGTGGTCGGGCTTTGAGTCTTACTCAATTTCATACCTTGTAACACAGGTAAGAACTCTTTCTTTGACTGTTCCATTTTGAACTACTTCAAAATCTTGTCAAGGTATGTACTCATTGAAAAAACTTATCAAGCGCCTTGATCTATCTCTATAGATCTTGATGCTCAATATGTAAGTAGCTTCACCGAGGTCTTTATTTGAAAAACTCCTTTCAAATACTCCTTTATGCTTTCCAGAAAATTCTACATTATTTCCAATCAACAATATGCCATTCACATATATTTATCAAAAATGTTGTAGTGCTCCCACTCACTTTCTTGTAAATACAGGCTTCACAACAAGTCTGTATAAAACTATATGCTTTGATCAACTCATCAAAGCGTATATTCCAACTCTGAGATGCTTGCACCAGTCCATAGATGGATCGCTGGAGCTTGCACATTTTGTTAGCACCTTTAGGATCGACAAAAACCTTCTGGTTGCATCATATACAACCCTTCTTTAAGAAATCCATTAAGGAATGTAGTTTTGACATCCATTTGCCAGATTTCATAAAATGTGGCAATTTGCTAGCATGATTCGGACAGACTTAAGCATCTCTACGAGTGAGAAAATCTCATCATAGTCAACACCTTGAACTTTGTCAAAACCTTTTTCGACAAGTCTAGCTTTGTAGATAGTAACACTACTATCAGCGTCCGTCTTCCTCTTGAAGATCCATTTATTTTCTATGGCTTGCCGATCATCGGGCAAGTCAACTAAAGTCCACACTTTGTTCTCATACATGGATCCCATCTAAGATTTCATGGCCTCAAGCCATTTCGCGAAATCTGGGCTCATCATCGCTTCCTCATAGTTCGTAGGTTCGTCATGGTCAATTAACATGACTTCCAGAACAGGATTACCGTACCACTCTGGTGCGGATCTCACTCTGGTTGACCTACGAGGTTCGGTAGTAACTTGATCTGAAGTTACATGATCATCATCATTAGCTTCCTCACTAATTGGTGTAGGAGTCACAGAAACATATTTCTATGATGAACTACTTTCCAATAAGGGAGCAGGTACAGTTACCTCATCAAGTTCTACTTTCCTCCCACTCACTTCTTTCGAGAGAAACTCCTTCTCTAGAAAGGATCCATTCTCAGCAACAAATATCATGCCTTCGGATCTGTGATAGAAGGTGTACCCAATAGTTACTTTTGGGTATCTTATGAAGACGCACTTCTCCGACTTGGGTTTGAGCTTATCAAGATGAAACTTTTTCACATAAGCATCGCAACCCCAAACTTTAAGAAACGGCAGCTTAGGTTTCTTGCTAAACCACAGTTCATACGGTGTTGTCTCAATGGATTTAGATGGTGCCCTTTAATGTGAATGCAGCTGTCTCTAATGCATAACCCCAAAATGATAGTGGTAAATCGGTAAGAGACATCATGGATTGCACTATATCAAATAAAGTACGGTTATGACGTTCGGACACACCATTACGTTGTGGTGTTCCAGGTGGTATGAGTTTGTGAAACTATTTCACATTGTTTTAATTGAAGGCCAAACTTGTAACTCAAATATTCGCCTCTGCGATCAGATCGTAGAAACTTTATTTTCTTGTTACGATGATTTTCCACTTCACCCTGAAATTCTTTGAACTTTTCAAATGTTTCAGACTTATGTTTCTTCAAGTAGATATACCCATATCTGCTCAAATCAATTGCGAAGGTCAGAAAATAACGATACCCGCCGCGAGCCTCAACACTCATCGGACCTCGTACATCAGTATGTATTATATCCAATAAGCCAGTTGCTCGCTCCATTGTTCTGGAGAACGGAGTCTTAGTCATCTTTGCCCATGAGGCATGGTTCACAAGCATCAACTGATTCATAATCAAGTGATTCCAAAAGCCCATGAGCATGGATTTTCTTCATGTGCTTTACACCAATATGACCTAAACGGCAGTGCCACAAATAAGTTGCACCATCTTTTGGCTTCAATATTATGAATATGTGTATCACTACGATCGAGATTCAACAAACCATTTTCATTGGGTGTATAACCATAGAAGGTTTTATTCATGTAAACAGAATAACAATTATTCTCTAACATAAATGAATAACGGTATTGCAATAAACATGATCAAACCATATTCATGCTCAACGCAAACACCAAATAACACTTATTTAGGTTCAACACTAATCCCAAAAGTATAGGGAGTGTGTATGATGATCATATCATTCTTGGAACTACTTCCAACACACATCGTTACTTCACCCTTAACTAGTCTCTGTTCATTCTGCAACTCTTGTTTCAAGTTATTACTCTTAGCAAGTGAACTAGTATCAAATACCGAGGGGTTGCTATAAACACTAGTAAAGTACACATCAATAACATGTATATCCAATATACCTTTGTTCATCTTGCCATCCTTCTTATCCGCCAAATACTTGGGGCAGTTCCGCTTCCAGTGACCAGTCCCTTTGCAGTAGAAGCACTCAGTCTCAGGCTTAGGTCCAGACTTGGGTTTCTTCACTTGAGCAGCAACTTGCTTGCCGTTCTTCTTGAAGTTCTCCTTCTATCCCTATTCCCTTTTCTTGAAACTAGTGGTCTTGTTAACCATCAACACTTGATGCTCTCTCTTGATTTCTACCTTCGTCGATTTTAGCATCACAAAGAGCTTGGGAATCGTTTCCGTTATCCCTTGCATATTATAGTTCATCACGAAGTTCTAGTAACTTGGTGATAGTGACTAGAGAACTTTGCCAATCACTATCTTATCTGGAAGATTAACTCCCACTTGATTCAAGCGATTGTAGTACTCAGACATTCTGAACACATGCTCACTAGTTCAACTATTCTCCTCCATCTTGTAGGCAAAGTACTTGTCAAAGGTCTTAAGCCTTTCGACATGGGCATGAGTCTGAAATACTAATTTCAACTCTTGGAACATCTCATATGCTCCGTGGCATTTCAAAAACATCTTTGAAGCCCCTATTCTAAGCCGTAAAGCATGGTGCACTAAACTATCAAGTAGTCATCATATCGAGCTTGCCAAACATTCATAACGTGTGATTTTGCTCCTGCAATCGGTCTGTCATCTAGCGGTGCATCAAGGACATAATTCTTCTATGCAGCAATGAGGATAAACCTCAGATTACGGAGCTAGTCCGCATCATCGATAGTAACATTTTTCAACATAGTTTTTCTCTAGGAACATATCAAAATAAATGGGGAGCAACATCTCGAGCTATTGATCTACAACATAGTTATGCAAATACTATCAGGACTAAGTTCATGATAAATTAAAGTTCAATTAATCATATTACTTAAGAACTCCCACTTAGATAGACATCCCTCTAGTCATATAAATGATCACGTGATCCAAATCAACTAAACCATGTCCGATCATCACGTGAAATGGAGTAGTTTTCAATGGTGAACATCACTATGTTGATCATATCTACTATATGATTCATGCTCGACCTTTCGGTCTCAGTGTTCCGAGGCCATATCTGCATATGCTAGGCTCGTCAAGTTTAACCCGAGTATTCTGCATGTGCAAACTGGCTTGCACCCGTTGTAGATGAACGTAGAGCTTATCACACCCGATCATCACGTGGTGTCTCGGCACGATGAACTTTGGCAATGGTGCATACTCAGGGAGAACACTTTTATCTTGAAATTTAGTGAGGGATCATCTTATAATGCTACCGTCGATCTAAGCAAATTAAGATGCATAAAAGATAAACATTACATGCAATCAATATAAGTGATATGATATGGCCATCATCATCTTGTGGTTGTGATCTCCATCTCTGAAGCACCGTCATGATCACCATCATCACCGGCGTGACACCTTGATCTCCATCATAGCATCATTGTCGTCTCGCCAACTATTGCTTCTACGACTATCGCTACCGCTTAGTGATACAGTAAAGCAATTACAGGGCGATTGCATTGCATACAATAAAGCGACAACCATATGGCTCCTGCCAGTTGCCGATAACCCTGTTACAAAACATGATCATCTCATACAATAAATATAGCATCATGTCTTGACCATATCACATCACAACATGCCCTGCAAAAACAAGTTAGACGTCCTCTACTTTGTTGTTGCAAGTTTTACGTGGCTGCTATGGGCTGAGCAAGAACCATTCTTACCTACGCATCAAAACCACAATGATAGTTCGTCAAGTTAGTGCTGTTTAAACCTTCTCAAGGACCGGGCGTAGCCACACTCGGTTCAACTAAAGTTGGAGAAACTAACACCCGCTAGCCACCTATGTGCAAAGCACGTCGGTAGAACCAGTCTCGCGTAAGCGTACGCGTAATGTCGGTCCGGGTCGCTTCATCCAACAATACCGCCGAACCAAAGTATGACATGCTGGTAAGCAGTATGACTTGTATCGTCCACAACTCACTTGTGTTCTACTCGTGCATATAACATCTACGCATAAAATTTGGCTCGGATGCCACTGTCGGGGAACGTAGTAATTTCAAAAAAAATTCCTATGTACACGCAGGATCATGGTGATGAGTAGCAACAAGAGGGGAGAGTGTCGTCCATGTACCCTCATAGACCGTTAAGCGGAAGCGTTATGACAATGCGGTTGATGTAGTCATACGTATTCACGATCGACCGATCCTCGGTATCGAACGTACGGCACCTCCGCGTTCAGCACACGTTCAGCTCGGTGACGTCCCGCGAACTCACGATCCAGTAGAGCTCGGGGAAGAGTTTTGTCGGCACGACGGTGTGGTGACGATGTTGATGAAGCTACCGTGGCTGGGCTTCGCCTAAGCACCGCTACAGTATGGCCGAGGTGGATTATGGTGGAGGGGGGCACCGCACACGGCTGGGAGAGATCTTTGTGATCAACTTGTGTGTCTAGAGGTGCCCCTTGCCCCTGTATATAAAGGAGCAAGGGGGAGGCCGGCTGACCCTTGTTGGTGCGCCAGGAGGAGGAATCCTCCTCCTAGTAGGAGTAGGATTCCTCTCTTTCCCACTCCTACTAGGAGGGGGAAAGGAAGGGATAGAAAGAGAAGGAAAGGGGGCGCCGCCCCCCTCTCCTAGTCCAATACGGACCAGAGGGGAGGGGGCGCGCTGCCTGCCCTAGGCCAGCCCCTCTATATTTCCCTTATGGCCCAACAAGGCCCATTAGCCTCCGGGGGGGTTCCAGTAACCCCTCCGGTACTCCGGTAAAATCCCGATTTTACCCAGAAATCTTCTGACCAAATGTAGGCTTCCAATATATCAATCTTCATGTCTCGACCATTTCAAGACTCCTCATCATGTCCGTGATCATATCCGGGACTCCTAACTACCTTCGGTACATCAAAACATATAAACTCATAAAACCGATCGTCACAGAACTTTAAGCATGCGGACCCTACGGGTTCGAGAACTATGTAGACATGACCGAGACATGTCTCCAGTCAATAACCAATAGCAGAACCTGGATGCTCATATTGGTTCCTACTTATTCTACGAAGATCTTTATCGGTCAAACCGCATAACACTATACATTGTTCTCTTTGTCATCGGTATGTTACTTGACCGAGATTCGATCGTCGGTATCTCAATACCTAGTTCAATCTCGTTACCGGCAAGTATCTTTACTCGTTTCGTAATACATCATCCCGCAACTAACTCATTAGTTACAATGCTTGCAAGGCTTATAGTGATGTGTATTACCGAGTGGGCCCAGAGATACCTTTCTGACGATCGGAGTGACAAATCCTAATCTCGAAATACGCCAACTCAACAAGTACCTTCGGAGACACCTGTAGA
The DNA here is from genome assembly GCF_002162155.2 of Triticum dicoccoides. Classification (NCBI taxonomy): domain Eukaryota; kingdom Viridiplantae; phylum Streptophyta; class Magnoliopsida; order Poales; family Poaceae; genus Triticum; species Triticum dicoccoides. The sequence goes on along the minus strand of NC_041384.1, from coordinate 120,290,773 downwards.
GCACCTTTATAATCAACCAGTTATGCTGTGACGTTTGGTAGCACACAAAGTGTTCCTCCGGTAAATGGGAGTTGCATAATCTCATAGTCATAGGAACATGTATAAGTCATGAAGAAAGCAATAGCAACATACTAAACGATCAAGTGCTAAGCTAACGGAATGAGTCAAGTCAATCACATCATTCTCCTAATGATGTGATCCCGTTAATCAAATGACAACTCATGTCTATGGTTAGGAAACTTAACCATCTTTGATTAACGAGCTAGTCAAGTAGAGGCATACTAGTGACACTATGTTTGTCTATGTATTCACACATGTATTATGTTTCCGGTTAATACAATTCTAGCATGAATAATAAACATTTATCATGAAATAAGGAAATAAATAATAACTTTATTATTGCCTCTAGGGCATATTTCCTTCAGTTGGATCATTGCATATCCTGGTAAATGCATTTATTGAAGTTTTTGCATCATGTTTAGTATTGTTGACTTGAGTTATGAGTATAAATCTATTTTTCATCATTACAGAGTGTTGCTCCTGCCATGAGAGATCAAATAAAGAATGCACCATGGAGGTGCAAGAGAGAAAAATAGTAAGGAAACAAGTTGAGAAACTAGAAGAAATAAAGAGAGGGAGCAACACTACTATTCCCTTTTTTAGTATATACATGTGCTTGAAAGTAGCACCTGGTTTTAGCAGATATCATCAAAGTGCTTTAAAATAGCATTACTGCATTTATATAGAGGTTGTTGTGTAATTCATGTTTATATACTAGTGGGGATATTTACATTATAGAATTTGACTTGTATATTCTAGCAAAAAGTAAATAAGCAACATAAATAACAAGGTAGTAAATAAAGGAGTGCACGACCCATGTCGCTGAAGTAATCTCCTCGGCAATGACGCTAGAAAAAGGCTTGGGCGTTGATTGCAAGTTGACTGGAGCTAATTACACTTATCTTTGTTAAGCAAACTCCCCAGCAATGTGATACGTCTCCAACGTATCTATTATTTTTTATTGTTCCATACTGTTATATTATCATTCTTGGATGTTTTACCTTCATTTTATAGCAACTTTATATCATTTTTTGGGACTAACCTATTGACATAGTGCACATTGTCAGTTGTTGTTTTTTGCTTGTTTTTTACTTCGCAGAATATCAGTACCAAACGAAGTCCAAATGCCACGAAACTTTTTAGAGATTTTTTTGGACCAGAAGACAACTTGGGAGCCAAGGAAGCACCTGGGGGAGGCCCATGGGGCCCACCTGTTGGGGAACGTAGTAATTTCAAAAAAATTCCTACGCACACGCAAGATCATGGTGATGCATAGCAACGAGAGGGGAAAGTGTCGTCCACGTACCATCGTAGACCGTTAAGCGGAAGCGTTATGACAACGCGGTTGATGTAATCGTACGTCTTCACGATCGACCGATCCTCAGTACCGAACGTATGGCACCTCCGCGTTCAGCACACGTTCAGCTCGATGACGTCCCGCGAACTCACGATCTAGTAGAGCTCGAGGGATAGTTTCGTCAGCACGACAGCGTGTTGACGATATTGATGAAGCTACCATCGCAGGGCTTCGCCTAAGCACCACTACAATATGACCGAGGTGGATTATGGTGGAGGGGGGCTCCGCACACGGCTGAGAGAGATCAATGATCAACTTGTGTGTCTTGGGGTGCCCCCTGCCCCCGTATATAAAGGAGCAAGGGGGAAGGCCAGCCGGTCCCTGTAAGGCACGCCAGGAGGAGTCCTCCTCCTCCTAGTAGGAGTAGGACTCCCCTTTCCTACTCCTACTAGGAGGTGGAAAGGAAGGGGGAAGGGGAGAAGGAAGGAGAGGGAGAAAAGGAGGAAAGGGGTGCTGGCCCCTAGTCTAATTCGGTTTGGGCTAGGGGGGCTGCGCGTCCTGCCTCCTCTCTCCCACCACTTGGCCCATGAGGCCCAATACTTCTTCCCCGTATTCCCGTAACTCCCCGGTACTCCGAAAAATACCCGAAGCACCTGGAACCTTTCCGATGTCCGAATATAGTCGTACAATATATCGATCTTTACATCTCGACCATTTCGAGACTCCTCGTCATGTCCCCGATCTCATCCGGGACTCTGAACTACCTTTGGTACATCAAATCACATAAACTCACAATACCAATCGTCATTGAACGTTAAGCGTGCGGACCCTACGGGTTCGAGAACTATGTAGACATGACCAAGACATGTCTCCGGTCAATAACCAATAGCGGAACCTGTATGCTCATATTGGTTCCTACATATTCTACGAAGATCTTTATCGGTCAAACCGCATAACACTATACGTTGTTCTCTTTGTCATCGGTATGTTACTTGCCCGAGATTCGATCGCCGGTATCTCAATACCTAGTTCAATCTCGTTACCAGCAAGTCTCTTTACTCGTTTCCGTAGTGCATCATCCCACAACTAACTCATTAGTTGCATTGCTTGCAAGGCTTATAGTGATGTGCTTTACCAAGAGGGCCCAGAGATACCTCTCCGACAATCGGAGTGACAATTCCTAATCTCGATTTATGCCAACTCAACAAGTACAATTGGAGACACCTGTAGAGCACCTTTATAATCACCCAGTTACGTTGTGACGTTTTGTAGCACACAAAGTGTTCCTCCGGTGATCGGGAGTTGCATAATCTCATAGTCATAGGAACATGTATAAGTCATGAAGAAAGCAATAATAGTAAACTAAAACGATCAAGTGCTAAGCTAACGGAATGGGTCATGTCAATCACATCATTCTCCTAATGATGTGATCTCGTTCAAATGACAACTCATGTCTATGGTTAGGAAACATAACCATCTTTGATCAACGAGCTAGTCAAGTAGAGGCATACTAGTGACACTCTGTTTGTCTATGTATTCACACATGTATTATGTTTCCGGTTAATACAATTCTAGCATGAATATTAATCATTTATGATGAAATAAGGAAATAAATAATAACTTTATTATTGCCTCTAGGGCATATTTCCTTCACCACCACCCACCAAGGCGCGCCAGAGGCCCCTAGCGCGCCCTGATGGGTGATGGGGCCCATGGAGGTCTCCTCCACCACCTCTCATCTCTATTAATACTCATATATTCCAAAAACTCTAGGGGAGCGAGCGAAACACAATTCCAGCCGCCGCAAGTTCCGGAAGCATGAGATCCTATCTAGAGCCCTATTACAGCACTCTGTCGGAAGGGAACACGATCATAGAGGGGTTCATCATCCTCATTGGTGCTCCTCCGATGATGCATGAGTAGTTCACCATAGACCTATGGGTCCGTAGGCAGTAGCTAGATGGTTTCTTCTCTCTTTTTGATTCTCAATACAATGTTCTCCTCGATGTTCTTGGAGATCTATTTGATGTAATGACTTTTTCGGTGTGTTTGTTGGGATCCGATGAAGTGCAAGTTTATGATCAGATCTATCTATGAATATCATTTGAGTTTCTTTGATCTCTTATATGCATGATTGTTATAGCCTCGTATTTCTTCTCCAAAACTTTGGTTTAGTTTGGCCAACTAGATTGATTTTTCTTGCAATGGGAAGATGTGCTTTGTGATGGGTTCGATCTTGCGGTGTCCTCACCCAGTGACAGAAGGGGTAGCGAGGCACGCATGTATCATTTCTACTAAGGATAAAAAGATGGGGCCTATTACTACATGAATAGATCTTGTCTACATCATGTCATCGTTCTTACTGCATTACTCTGTTTCTCCATGAACTTAATACACTAGATGCATGCTGGATAGCGGTCGATGTGTGGCGTAATAGTAGTAGATGCAGAATTGTTTCGGTCTACTAATCTTTGATGTGATGCCTATATACATGATCATTGCCTTGGATATTGTCATAATTATTTGCTCTTCTGTCAATTGCCCAACAATAATTTGTTACCCACCGTATGCTATTTTCTCGAGAGAAGTCACTAGTGAAATCTACGACCTCCAGGTCTATCTTTTATTATATTGTTTTTAGATCTATTATTCAAAAAACCCAAAAATACCTTGATGCATGTTTTCTTTACTTATTTTATTTTGTGTTCTTGCTAGATCTATTTATCCAATCTCATACAATTTAATCTATCTTTTTACCGTAGAGGGTTTGACAACCCCTCTTTCGCGTTGGGTTGCAAGTATTTGTTCTTTGTGTGTAGGTACCGTTTACATAGTGTTGCTTGGTTCACCTACTTGATTGATAACCTTGGCTTTATAACTGAGGGAAATACTTGCCGTAGCTATGCAGCATCATACCTTTCTCTTTGGGGAAATACCAACACAGATCTAAGCCACATCACAATGGCACCAGAAAAAAGCTTGCTACCTTTGAACTAGGAAGTTATTGTGCCCCCAAAGTGCAAGGGTTTGTAGCAAGCAAAAATTTTCCCTTAAAGTAGGCGAGCTTAAGGTTTATCGAACCAATAGGAGTTTGGAAACACATACAATGATCAGTACCTGCACACACAGATACAAAACTGCCTTGGTCCCCAACAGAACTACTAAGGTTATCAATCTCACTAAAAGCACAAGTGTATGAAAGATTTGATTGTAACAAGAAAGTAAAAAACAAGGAATTGAAGAGGGCGTTCGATTGAGATTGAAAGATTATCGGTAGAAGATGGATCAGGGTACATAGGTGCACTGGTGATTTCTCTCCAAAAGAAAGCTTAGTGCGGTAAACAAATTACAGATGCACATTGATTACATTACAATTTTTATAACTATGACTATCTGTGGCATAATTAACATATAAGAATCACGTCCCAATATCAATAGACCATTATCCAATTACATCTATAACTAATGCTCCATCCAAGATCACTATCCAACTTGCATCTTAAAACATTAAGTAAAAATAGAGTATTGCAATAAGTGTGATGACAAGAAGTAGATGAATTATTGTCTTCACCCCACATTCAAAAGACAACTACACAATCATCTTTTTATCCCTAGTGGCAACAACGGAATACAAATGTTTTCCAATTTCTATCGTGGCAGTAGATTACTTCCAAGATTAAACCCAACTATCAGACACAACTCCATGTTGGAGATCACTCCTCAAACTTGGCCAAAGAAACAAGAATAGGTAGAAGATCATGTATGAATAAATAATTATGAATAAGAAACCAAATAGATCTCAAAAAGATTCATGGACAATTATGATCATAAGGTGACAATTAATTACATCACAACAAACACACCAACAAATTACATCAGATGGATCATAATCATGTAGGGCAGCTCAATCTTTGTATTGAGAAACATGGGAGAAAACCAAATAGCTATTTCTATGGACCCATAGTCCAAAGGAAACTATTCATGGGCGATCGTGATGGCCTTCAAGTTAATGGTGGTGGCCACCACTAAGAATTCCCCCTCTAGTAGAGTACTGGAATAGGCCTCTAGATTGGATCTTCATGGAATAGAGAGCTGCGATGGCGGAAAAATTCTGAAGGTTTTACAGGTATATTTATAGGCGTGGGTGTTGAGAGGCGATGTATTGGAGGTCCAGGGGGCCCATGCATCCTGGCCACACCCTCGGCCGTGTGGTGGGGCGCATGTGGCTTGTGCCCCCCTAGCAGCTTCTTGTGCCCTCTAGAAGCTTCCTGATGAAAAACTATATTTTTTGGAGCTCCATAAAATTGATTTTCTTGAAAGTCCAAAAGCATGGAAAAAATAGCAACAGAAACTGGGCACTAAATTAATAGGTTAGTCCAGAAAATAATAAAAAATGTGCTAAAATAATATAAACATGGCATGAAACAATAAAGAATTATAGATACTTTGAGATGTATCACGATCCCCTATAGAACAATCCCCTCACTACAAAAAAAGACACTTCCGTGATGATACGTGTTTGTCACAGTAGGTCACGTTTCCTGTCATGCATGTACATCCATGACGATTTTATGACAGAATCAAGATAGTCATACCTGTGCTGTCGTAGAAGTGTTCCATGACATTACCAAAATTATCATCACATAAGTGTTCACTTCCATGACGATTAATGCCGCGTCATGGAAGTGCTTTCGTCAAGGGTGACCGACACGTGGCATCCACCGTAACGGGTCGCCGTTAAGCTATCGGGTCCGGTTTTGGATCCGATAACCCGCTAACAGCCACGACCAATGATGATTTTCCACGTGTAAAATTCTCAATGGCCGATGGAACCATGTGTCCTCCGCGTTGGCACAAGTGTCACTCATCCAATGGGCAAGATGCGCCTATGATATGTCGACACGTGGACCGGCCCAACAGTGGCCCATTCAGGTTAAAAGGCTGGGCCTGTCAAAATAAGCGGGCTGGCCCATTAGCGGCCTACTTGAGTCAGGCCCATTTACAAGCACGACCCATACAAGTTACACAGAATCGGTCCATCAAAGGCGCATTCTACATTTGATAATTTCAAGCCCATCGTCAGTTTTAGCCCGTTAACGGCCCACTACATCTTTGGGCCCAATTGCGGCCCGAGCTTCTTTCGGCCTGTTAGCGTCCCATCGTCATTTCCAGCCTGTTAACGGCCCGGAATGTCTTTCGGCCTTTTCTCAGCCCATTTTGCAGTTGGGCCAATTCTAGCCCGCCGTGACATTAGGCCTGTAAATGGCCCATTCGGTAAATGAGCCAACTCCTAGCCCATTTTGTCTCTCGGTCTACTAACGGCCCGCACAATAGTTGGGCCTTTGACTTTAGGTCCATTAGGGGCCCACGTTCCGCAGGGCATCATTCCATCCTAGCGCGACTTTCGGCCTGTTAAAAGCCTAGTTTGCAAATTGGGCCTCCTCTGCCCCATAACACTCTCGGCCTCTTACCCGTAAAGTAAAATGGCCAAGAAAAAATTGACATCTATTTCGGCCTGCTAGAGGCCCGCGGGCCATTTCCATTTATACGGCCCTATCGAGCTTTTGGCCTGTTAACGGCCTGCTAAGAGCCATTGTTACGGCGGGCCACATCATTTGGGATCCACTTAATATTATTTTGACCAGCCCAATTAAGTCCCGCTTTGACTACACATGTTTGTTCGTTTGTATGGCATCCAAGAAATGTTTGGGCGTGTGGGCCCCCGTTTCAACGATATAGCATATTCAAGAATTATCCTACTTTATACTATCGCCTCTAAAAAACATACACTATACAATAAAAAGACTAAGGCATAGAAACGTACAATAATCCTACACTATACAATAAAGAAATTACAACCGAATATACCCACTGGGCATTATAGTTCGGCTCCAGTGATAATAAAGTGTACACAAACAGCAAATTACATACACTAGACAAATAAAGCTCATACATCATGGACACGCATCAATGGAACTTACCATTTGAACTATAATCTCTTCAGAAAATAGGATTGGTCGGATTTAGATAGCACAAATTTCAGTCTGCAAAATCTACAATTCCTTCGTGGTTACCTCAGTGTCTTGTTTCATTTTTTGACTCCTACATCTAATACCTGCATGTCCAGTCTCAACTTGTTGATTGTATGTTGAGAATCATGCACACGTTGTCTTGCCACCTCTAGTTGATGCTCAAGAACATCAACATATTCCAATTCCAATCCATAATCATTCAGTAACGGCCACCCCGCACTGCTCGCAGATCTTTGTGTTGATGTCACTTCATCCAGAAATGTTTCTATAAGTACACATGACTAGGGCAAAAATATAGTTACAACAGTGAAGCGAGCAAGACAGACTATTTTGTACATGGCAAAACAGGACTAACAATAATGTTACACGTCATGAAGCATAAGCAGGTGATATTTTAAAAAATATAAAAATGGTAGTCTGTTCAGTCTGCATACATAAATCTCTCTTAGCTCACCAGAGGAGCATGAAGTTGGGGCCAAATCCAAAACACAGACAGGTTACAAATTTAGACAACATGTTGCGTATAAGTAAGCAAGCAGTTGGCCATTCTGTAGCTCAACTAAAGTCTTAGGGAGCATAATGAACAACAGAGGGATTCATACAAACCTACTACAACAAGCAAAGATATGAAATCATTAGCCTAGTATGAACTAGATTGTGAGCCTCATGCAGTAATAGTTGGTTATTAGACTTTAAAGCTTCAAGCACACTTCGCCAGAGTAATTAAATGGTAAGGCCTTTAATTATGTCAACTAATAGTTATACAAGTACCCAACATCAGGCATCATTGTTTGGGCATCTCATTAACTGAGGACAAATAAAGCAATTGAAAAGAGCAAATGAACTATGTATGAAACAAACAAGGAATTGAACTATTGAGTTGGGTACAATGACTTATCTTAACTGGTTGAACAGGCTCAGTGTTGCTCCTACTTCTCTTGCAAGGCTCCTTCCTAACATCTTGTACATGGAAATCCTCAATCTTATCTTCATTGCACCCCCTCTGCAAGGTGACACAAACTAGTTACTCTTCTCCTTGGAAGATAAATATGCATACTTTCCAGTCTGTGAATAACATAAAAGGATGAGATTATAACAAAACAACACCACATAATGAAACATGCCACATCTCTTGCACTTGCACACAATGAAATGAGCATTTACTATGTGTGCACTATGTAAAAACTAGGCATACCTTCGAACTAGATCTCCAGGTACTCTTGGAGAGTCTACTTTTGTGTATAGCCAAACCTTTATGTCACCTATGAGTTAGACAAGCCCCCACTACATCAGCCCTTAGTGTTTAAATTGTTGACAAGCTCTGTTAGAGTGTTAGGTCAAGAACAACAAGTAATCAAAGCAAAGTTGTGGTATGGTTGGCTGATGCAAACAAGCAATTGAACAGATGTATCAAGAAAAGAAGCAAAGAAGGAGGCTTAAAGACCATCACTTGACTGACCAGATTTAAGGGGCATTTAAACATCATGTGCAACGTATGAACTAACATAAACATTGCATATTCCAGATTCTACAATGGAATGCACATGTATTAGGTTATGCCATGTATGATGATGCCTAAATGTACACTATAGCAGGCAGGAGTGATTCATTATTGCACACACAATTGAATTACAGGTTAAGGGCCAGTTCTGTTCTGCCTTTTTAGAGCTTATTGTCAAAATAAGCCATAAAATATGTAAAGAAGTCATTTTTGGAGGGGGGTGTTTTGGGTAGAAGCTCACTAAAAATTGAAGGGAAGAGGAATAGTGAAATGACTGTGTTGTCTGCCTATATTACACTCAAAATGCAATTGCCCAGCCCGCTTGCATCTCCTCTCCCCTTTCCCTCTACCTCGATCCCCTGCCTACAGCGATAGGGTTCCTCCAGCGAGCCGTCACCACTGGTCCCATCTGGCCTGGTCCTCGATGATGCTCTGTCCAGCTAGGCTGCATGGCCGGCGGCTAGGGCCAAATCTCCCCGGCTGCTCCACTGTGGTCCGTGCAACGCACTACTCCAGCGGGCGCCGCACAACTACGACTGATGCCACATTGCGGCAGAAGGCACCTTATTCCCCCCCCTCCTCCCAGGCCGTGGCCTTGAGGTGCCGTTGAAGGATGAGCTCATCCAACAAGGTGATGATCTTCTATGATTTTTTGCCAAATTTTCATTCTGATCCACTATACGATGAATTGCTATGAGCTGCTTCTGCTGCTGCAATATGATGCATTGCTATGAGCTGCTCCTGCTGCTGCTAAATGATGAATTGTTATGAGCTGCCGCTGCTATATGATGAATTGCGATGAGCTGCTGCTGCTATATGATGAGTTGCTATAAGCTGCTATTGTTGCTGCTGCTATATGATGAATTGATATGAGCTGCTGCTGGTATATGATGAATTGCACACTGCTGCTGCTGTATTATGAGTTGCTATGAGTTGCTTCTGCTATATATTGCTTTCAGGTGGTGCTTCCATATGATAATAACCAGCCACTTGGACCATTGAATTTCAATAAATAATTGTTCTTCATTTAAATGTGGGTCATGCGTTCTTCATTTAAATTAGTTAATGGGATCTCTATGGAAGACGTTGACCAAAGTAGATTGTGCCAAGTAGATAGTATCTTTGTATTTGCATTTTGAACAAATAGTCATTGTTTGTTTTCCTATCATCTTAATTACTGCAGTGGGTTCAATTTTTGATGTTTGCAAATCAAATTAATTTTCATATGGGCAGAAAAATGACAAAATACAATGCAATCTAGACTTTTCACTAATCATACCAAAGATAAGCTGAAAAGGAAGGCAATGAAAAGAACTGGTTGGCTTATTACCTAGAGCTTATATTCACATGTGCTTATTTTCTTAGGATAACTCGTAATAACTGTCCCTAAGAAACTTGGCCAATAGAACTGACATACAAATAACATTTCACGATGATTGCAATGGAGGAGTGACCTACCATAGCACACTGTATAGGCTCACCGCTGCCTCTCCTTTTTTGCGATGTTCCATGAAATTGCCACATACATCTTGTACTTTTTCATTGTGTAACCCTATCTGCAAGTTGACACGGCTAATTTCAGACATCTCTACATGATAATACATTGCATATCCCTTGCGCATATTTAAACCACCAATTAACGATTGTGTGCGTAGCATAAACTAGCCATGACTCTGTGTGCTAGACTAGCAGGCACTCTAAGGGAGCCTAATGTAGTGCACTGGAATTCCTACATGCCACCTATGATTTTGTGTAATGTACTACCTCTATTCCTAAATATATGTCTTTGTAGAGATTCTAGTATGGACCACATACAAATGTATATAGATGCATTTTCGAGTGTAGATTCCCTCATTTTGCTCCGTATGTAGCCTATAGTGGAATCTCTAGAAAGACTTATATTTAGGAACGAAGGTACGAGGTAGTATCATGTATGACCTCTACATATCTAATTTAGCAGCCAGTAGTAATCATTGTCTGCACAAAGGGATTACTGGACGAAAATCCTAGCAAAGCATGCTGGCAGGCACACAACAATACAAGAGAGAGATACGCACTTACAAGATCATAGCAATGCCTCAGCCCAGGATCTTGGTTGGCCAAGCTGTTAGATTCAGAAGAAACATCGTCCTTGTAGTTTTTGCCAGCTGCATAACAGGTAACAGTGACATGTTAGTATATTTGAAGTACATCGGACAGGTGATGCTGGACGGGTTTAAAGGTGAAGTACCTAGGCTGCGGCGGGTGCTTGACATCTTGCCAGATGGTGGGAATCAGGTTAGAAACGTCAAGGGTGATGACGCTGCGCTGGCTATAGGGGTCCAGTAAGGAGATCTAGAACCGTCGAGTAGGGTGTTTGTGGAGCGGCTCTGATAGGGTGGACTACGGTGTGGGCAAAGCGGATATGTGACCGTGGACGAGGGCGTCGGTGAAGCTGCTCCGGTGGTTGGGTTAAGGATGGTGTTGACAATGCGGATTTGTGGCCGTGGATGGGGCATCAGAAGCTGCTCCGGTAGGTTGGATGAGGGTGCGACGAAGAGGATCTGTGGCCGTGGACTTGTGAGTTGGCAAAGCAGCCCTGATAGGGTAGAGAATGGTATAGGCGAAGCTACTCTGGTAGGGTTGATGATAGTGTCGGCGAAGTGACTCCGGTAGGGTTGAGGAAGGTGTCGGTGAAGAGGATCAGAGGCCGTCGACGGGGGCG